>NC_137953.1:29393650-29436150 GCF_963924665.1 Micromys minutus
TTATTTATTTTTATATCATATACAGTTAACAAGAAATAAACCCCTGAATGAAAGCAGATTTTTTTATTATTATAAAACATTATTATTATTTAGGGGACAGTAAAGCAAGACAATGGTCAACAACAATCACATTACGGCACTTGTGGGACATTAGAAAAGCCTTCTGCTAAGGGGCCTTGGAGTGGTTACTACGCAGTGACTATCAGCACCACATGAATTTCAGTAGTTAGCCATCACATAGAAGAAGTCATCTTGGCCACAAGCTACTTACAAGAGTCTCTCTTTGCATGCTGGGTTTTTGTTGTTGTTGTTGTTGTTGTTGTTGTTGTCTGGGGAGAGTTGTTTTGTTTCATTTGTTTGTTGGGTTTTTGTTGTTTTGTTTTTTGCCAAACAAGTGGGTTTTGGAACCCTGTGGGCTCTGCCTTATCTGAAGTCAATACTTGTAGCAGTGACAGTCTCATCAAGAGTTCTACAATGACAGAACAAGATGTCATTGCTTGTCCCCTGGTTCCTTCCCTTGTGATGGACACATTAGAAGCCCTGAAGCTTAAATGCTGCTGTGTCAACAGAAGAAAGCGCTGCCTAATGCTTGTTTGAGGTGTTTTGAGACAAGCACTCTGACTCCCCACTAGTGCAGCAAACAAGCTCATAGAACCCTCAAGTTGTTGGCCCAGTGCCCAGTGCACCCTGCCCACTTCCACAGCCCCGCAGGGTCAACTGATACACCTAGACACTCCTTTAACAGCATCAGGTGGTCCCTGGATCACCAAATTCAGCATGTAACATCTACTTCTGAAGAGAGTCATCAGTCAAGAGGAATCTTTGCTTTTGCATTTTTAAAGTCAAGATAATTATTGGTAGTCTCTGCATAACAAATGTAATTTCAATTAGACCCTTTTTCTAAATTAAAAACTATTGCTTGGGTGTAATGAGTATTCCTATGTTTTTTTAGAGTGCATTTTTAATGTTCTTATTCAGGGACATTAAGAACATTGAACAAAAGATTGTCCAATTACTGTTTAATGTTAACAAATATACTGAATACTTCATTTCTGTGGAAGGAAATGAAGCTAGTGGTTTGGGTCTATAGGAGCTGATGGGGCCATATTTGAAATCAGATGGCTACTGAATAGAGGTGTTGGTTTTTTGGGTTTTTTGTTTTATTTTGTTTTGTTTGTTTGTTTGTTTGTTTGTTTTTTGTTGTTGTTCGTTTGTTTGATTTTGGCTTTTGTTTTAAATTTCCAAGAAAAGTTTCAAGGTGCTGTTGAAACACTTCCTTAATATTTGGAACATTTATACATGTACTTCTTGTATTGGAAAACCATGATAGTATATGAAATTCCTAACCTTAGTTGGATCACTGGAAAAAAAAAAACCAAATTTAAAAACAATATCGTGGTCTCCCGAGGGCACTTTGCTGCTGCTGTCTGTCTGTCTGTTCCGCTGCATTTGGAAGCAAGGTGTATAGAAGGCAAAAGACAACTGGGGGAATTGGCTCTCTCCTCCTACCATGAGGGGTCTAAGGATTGAACTCAGGTTCCTAGGCTTGGTGGCACGTGCCTTCACCCACTGAGCCATCTTGATGGCGTATTAAATGATACTGGGAAAGAAAAACATGTGTCCATTTTTTCAGGAAGAGTTAAAGATGGGATTGAATGGAAAAGCATATTTGAAATCCTTATTGCCTTCCTCTGCAAACTGTTGTCCATGGCTGTTAAAGCCCTGGACCCTGCCGCCAGCAGATAGCC
This sequence comes from Micromys minutus, assembly GCF_963924665.1. NCBI lineage: Eukaryota > Metazoa > Chordata > Mammalia > Rodentia > Muridae > Micromys > Micromys minutus. Next base: position 29,395,399 of record NC_137953.1, read on the forward strand.
TGGCAGTTGGGACTGTCACGGTTGCTGATTGAGTGTTTGTTTTTAGGTTTTGCTAGCACGGTGTCTAAAACAGCTTAGGAGCAGTGACTATCCATGTATTCTCCCCATCTGACACGACGTGGCTTCTCTCAGGCCCCACTGTACTGATGCTTCTTTATGACTAGAAAGAAGCAATTAAACAGATGACCTGCTAAAACGAATCCCGGGGCTTTAGTTCTTATTTTCCAAAAGCAAGTTGGCCATCGAGTCCTTGAGCCTGACGGAATGTTGCTGATTGGCTGTTTGTTATTTTTTTTTTTAATAATATATGGCATGTATCCAAGTAAGCATTCCGATGACCTCGACAATCAAATGTGATTCTTGGCTGCAAGGTCTGCTGGGGGGGGGGGGGGAGAGGATGGCAGGCCGCCAGCCACATACCTCATTTACAGGTGGCTGTTTCTGACAGGCCAGCGTTAGTTATTGTAAATGAATGACAATCTCTATAACTCACTTGTGAGCCTCACTGCTGGCCCAGGGCTCCTGAGATCCCCGCCCCTTTCACGCAGGCTCTTGCCTCTTGAAGAACCCCTCTAACAGTCCCTCACGTGCACACCGCCTGCCTGCTCATCAGTACGTGGCGCTACCTTGTATGTGATTGACGATAATTAGGTTTCAACCGCCTTCTGATGCAGAAATACACACCATTACAGCATGACCAGCCAGGCTCCGGCAGGCTTGCGCTGAAAGGGTATTGATTCCCTCTCTCGTGGTTTTAAAAGGTCATGGCAATGATTCCATCTGAACTTGCTAAGTGAAAATAGTTTGTAGAAATAATATGGTTGCTTCTTAGTTGCATCCTAATTGAAAGCCAAAAACGGATGGTGGGTTTTGGTTTATATATATATATATATATATATATATATATATATATATATATATATATATATTTAATTATACCTGGTACTGTGCTTGTCTTGTCCGGATGAAGTGTGTGGAAAGTTACAGAGCTGGCTGCCTTTTGTGTTAATGTCTTCTGACTTTTGGGCAAAAGGACTTTTTGTTTTGTTTTCCTACTATGTCAGGTGAAACCTAGCTCAGCACTTGGTCTCACAGCCTTCCTAAGGAATCAATGGCAGCTTGAGCCATTTCCCTGAATCTGTCATCTGCCGGCCTGTTGTGTGAAGTCTGGAATACACTGGCTTTTGGGGACAGATGCTAAGATGCTTACCGTCTGCTCGTTTGCACTGGGGTTAAATGGCTTTTTCTGGACTGGTCGGGATATACTATTCCTGGTAGTTATCAGACCATAGTCAAATAAGTTTGTTCTGAGAGAACATAGATCCTGTACTGCAAACACAGCAGCAAACAGAGAAGGGTCCACAAATTAACCGGAATGCTCCGCGAGCAATTTAGGCTTTCTATTGTGTGTCTTCAGATCTTCAGAGGAACAGGAGTCTCAGAGTGCTTGAGTTGCAAGTTTGGGGACCGTGGTGCAACTCAAATCATGCTCCAAACCACTCAAGTCCCTCCCATTAGAGGGAGAAAAGCCTCAGCTGTTTCTAGTGTCAAAATGAGCCAGTCATTGTACTTGCAAACGAAGGGGCATATTCTCATAGAGCACGGGACTCACACGCATAATTACCATTAATGCTAATGGCATTTCTGTCTGTACGGCCCCACACATCAAGATGAGAATAGATTCCCATGTCTTCCCGCTGTGAGAGTCCATTTAATACCATTCATTTTCCAACTTATTTTTTAAGATGATGTCCATATTCTGTCATGACATACAGATGCCTGTTAAAGCAAATGTGGGGACTATGGGAAGAGATGTGGTAACTAACCTTGTTCCTGAGGATGAAATATTGCTGGACTCCGATCCATTCATACTCCTTAAACACAGCGCTCTGTTCAGCTTGGAAACTGCTGGCATACTCCTCACACTGCTATAAATTTGTCAGCCTAATGGGACATTTTGTAGATGTTTTCCTTTTTAAGTGCTTTAACAGGAGTAGGTATTCCATTGAACCAGAAATCCAGCTCAGCATTTCATTTCCTAGAGACGAGAAGCATATTTTTAATGTCTTATCAGAAATGCACCGGTGGATGGTCCCTATGCTGCTTTGAGTAAAGAAAATTCACTTTGGCTGAACTGTGGCCTCTGTATTAGTGGCCATCAGAGTCTTGGGTCATCTTGTCTCCTTTCTGCATCTGGCCCAGATGAGGTGACTTCACATCTCTGCTGGTCAAGCAAATTCAAACCGAGTCTTGACTGATCCCTCTTGAGGCTTTGACCATTAACCAAAAAAAAAAAAAAAAAAAAATTTAAAAAATTTAAAAAATAAATGGATTTGACCTAGCTACCCAGTCCCTGAAGGCCCAGACACAGGGGGTGGAGAAGTGCTGAAGTCTTTTCCAAGAGTGCTGTTCAGAGCACCTCCATCGGAACACAGCCCCTCTAAAGGAAGAACCATGCAGAGCTAGGTCACTTCTGAGATGGCCACCAATGTTCTGCTTTGAGGCTTTAGTCAAGCAGCTGGGCCTCTCTGTTTCCTCACTGATAAGATTGAACAGAGTGAATCTCCCATGTCTTAGCACCCGGGAATTGTATAACTGTGCCATGTCAAATTTGGCTTCTATAAATAATGAAATTCTGGTGAGATTTTCATATCCAGATCATCTGTTTACTTTTGACTGAACGGAGAGATGCTACCGAGATTGGTGGTGTGTGTCTCCAGGTATGTCTGTGAGGATGTCCCAAAGACAGTTCAGGCATGAGGATTCTGACCTAATGAATGAGCGGTTCCCTTCACAGAGTCATAATATGCTGGTATGTGGGGAGGTGGGCTTTGGTGGTAAGAAGTAGGTCATTGTCCCTAGGGGTGTGTGTATGATGCCCTGCCTCTGCTCTGTCACATGTTTCACACAGACATCCCTGGAAATGAGATCGAAAATAAACCTCAGCTCCCTTAACGTGTCAGGTGTTTTGGTCACAGTAACAAATGAGCTGGTTATATACAGGTGAACGGATGAGGCTGCAGGGTTTTAGACATCTTCACACAACAGCTGATAACACAGAGACAGACGATCCGGTCCAGAGGGCCCAGTTCCCATGGCCAGTCTCGTCCCATACAGGACATGTGTGCTCACCTCATGGCTTGTCTGTTAGCAGTATGTGTGGCACTGATGTACCTCCATTCAATCCTAGGGCCAAAAGGAGTGGGCCAAAAAGTGATGGAAAGTGCCCTAGGCATTTCCTTCTTTCCTTCTGTGACCCATCTAGCCAGTGCTAGTGTTTCCTCTTGTCGGTCACTAGCATCTTCTCAGCTGCTGTCTCTTCTTGAGGATCGAAGATGCTTTCGAGGCAAGAGCAAACTCCCCAGGCTCTTACAGAAGAGTTAGGGGCCATGGCTTTAGAGTGTGGAGTAGGTAACATTTGTCTCGTGCTTGGCAACTTCGATGAACTTTCCCGTGAATTCGCACTTCCTCATGTACTTCCCACAGCTGGGAGAAGTGTGGAGAACACCTCACATTGTTCCTGGCTCAAAGACAGTCAGAGATGGCTGGACAGGTTATCCGGGGTCCCGTGTTGGCAGTGATGAACCTTACTTTGAGTCCCTGCCTCAGAGGTGTGGAGCTCTTGGGCCTCCCATTCTTCCAGATGCCCTCCACAACCACAGTGCAAGACACGGTGTTCCTGACGTCCCTACTCAGTGTGGCCCTTGTTTCTGAGATGCACATGATATAATACTATGGAGCAGAAGACTACAGTGAGGACCACAGAGGCTTAGCGGCAGCTAGCTAAGGGTTTTGCCAAGTCTGTGCTCCGTCCGTTTGTCCGTCTGGTATCTCCTTTAGGCGTTGAGGCAGGGGCGGCGGCCCACCCTCGGAAGCCAGAAGTTTCTAATTTTGCCGTTGTGTACTTTTTTTTTGAACTTACACTCTCGAAAAATATCAAGGTCAAAACATGATTGAAGAACCCTCTCCCTCTCTTTTTAAGTCACCACGCTTCTATGATATTGTTTTCCACTGAAGAAGTTCTCTTAAAAATGAGGTTGAGATCCCCAAAGAAATTGCTTCAATCAGCAGCAGGGCTTAATGACTGTTAATGGGAAGTGGATAGGATAGTAAGTGCTACTTTGATTAATACGAGAACTGCAGAGAATTTAAATTGTGCCACTGATGGATTATTTTCTTCAGGCTTGATAAGCACTTCTCATTTGTCCTTAAATTTGGTCAATACTGTTAAAGGCAGCAAAATGAAGTATAATTAATTCTATTGCTGCTGCTCAGACCAAGTGTTACTAAGAAACAGATTATGATACAGACAGCGGTGGAAGCCCCCAGAGTTGACAGTTTGATGCCTTGAAAACCCGTTACTGCTTGTTAGGTTGAAAGGACGAAGAGCGTGTTCCTCTCCCCGGGCTACCAAACACCTACCACAGTTTGTGTGAATCCACGTACCGGCCCCAGGCCACCGTTCTGGGAAAGCCGGTGAGGGGACCAACTGATACTATGATAATCCTTCTTTGGAAGTATAGAGTAAATAAAAGATTAAGTTCATATATCAGCTAAAATTCTAAAAGCCCAATGCTTGCTTTAAATTAATCACCAAGAAAATGGGGTATTGATTTGACGTTAGATGGCCGTTAAAAAAAAAAAGCTTCCCCTATTTCTCCTGCTTCAGAATTATTTTTGCTATAATTTTATGCAGAAAAATTGATGAGCGGGTGGTTTGTCATATAGCAAGATACCTTATTTTGCTAGATAATTTTATCTTTTGTGAGTGCTAATAATTCCTAGGTCATCAGACATTACTCGGAGACACAACCCCTGAACCCAAGTTTTTCTATAAAAATCAAGATTTCATGAATAGCTTTAGAAACAAAAACTCCTTTAAAAACTAACCCTGTTTATGTATGTATATGTGTGTGTGCGTGTGTGCGACATACAAATTATACTATAAACATGGTAAACATGGTAAAAGTTATTCCCCACGGTGGGATGACGAATGCAGTATTCTTCAAGAAGGCTTCTTATTTTGGTTTGTTTTCAAGACAGGGTTTCTCTGTGTAGCCCTGGCTGTCCTGGAACACTCTCTCTCTCTCTCTCTCTCTCTCCCTCTCCCTCTCTCTCTCTCTCTCTCTCTCTCTCTCTCTCTCTCTCTCTCTCTCTCTCTGTAGACCAGAGATCCACCCAATTCTGCCTCCCACGTGCTGAGATTAAAGGCACGCATGCACCTGCACTGCCCAGCAGCTCCAGGATTCTCAGTTCAGTGAGTCTCACCACCAAAGTCTACCCTCCTGAGTACTTGTAGCTAATTCAAAATGTGGAAGGCTTCCAAGGCTTAAAATGAAAAGACATCCATTCTATTTCATCATTTTAAAGAATCTATGCAACTCATGACTCCTCTTCCCAAGCTCCATTGCGGCCGAGGGAAGACTGGGCAGCAGGTACCTGGCCTTCTGCTCACTGTTCACATTTGTCACTCTGCATTTCTTCTGATGTGTACAGAGTCACTAAGTGAGTGACTTCAAAGTCATATTTAAGAACAAGAGATCAATAATGCAGTTTTAAGTAACGGTTCCTTGAAATTCTAACTCTGACACTAAAAATGGAAACGTTATCTATTATGAACCTCTTGCCTAGAAGTCCCATAAACATACTTTCTGAAGATGGGAAAAATCACAGAAAGAACATTTCTGGTCAGCATGTGAACCATTGTCAGCCACTGTGCCCCAGTTGGCCACAGAGCTTACATTTGGGTTCAGTGCCCAGGGTGTGAGATGAGGCTCAGGCCAAAGAGCTGCTCAAAGCCTGAGTTCTTGGAGAGCCTGGGCCACAGCATAGTACCAAGCAACCTTGAACCAGTTTCTTATGCCTATGAGAATATACTCTCTCTTCTATGTGGTTAAAGTTTGGCTCAAATTTCTCCCTTGAAAACATTCATCTTGGAGTAGTGTTCAAGCACATAATGCTCAGATAACCCTTCTAGAGCTGTCTGTTCTAGACGATGTGGTCTGAACTGATCCCAGGAATGGCCACAGGTCGCATTCTTACAGTGGGGATAATTCCTGTAATAAATGCAAGTGGCCATGCGCCAGGCTCTAGGGAAACATGAAATGGTGGGGTCTTCATGGCTCTGCCCTGGGGGAACAGCCACACTGGGGATGGGGGGGGGTGGCAGACAATCGCAGGTGCATTCACCAGCATGCAACGAGGTACTCGTTCAGATACATGCATGGAAAAGACACAAGCCAAAGAATGTGATAAAAACATGGTGCACGGAAAGCAAGGGAAGGCAAGAGTGGAAGAGCTGACCACTAGAGGGAGAAGAACTGTGGGAAGACATGAATGGAGGGGTCACAGCCTTCCTTGCCTGAGGTTAAGCAGAAAGACCTGTCTGCACTGCTTCATTGCCCAATCTACACTTCTAGATTTTTCTAGCACACATCCTTGAATGACGCTCTTGTTTCAAACAAACAAACCCAGGAAGGATTGTTTCCATGGCTTTCAGTCCCACCGTCCTCAGTGCCTGCAATTACAATAGTTTTGACTTTGGTTTTCCAGATTGCTGCAAGACTATTTGAATTGGGTTATTTCCATTCATGCTGTATCTCGGTGTTTGTTCATGGAGTTAGGTAGAACTTACGGCTTTGGAATTACGGTATGATGCTCAGAGGTGTGAAACGCCATTTCGAGTAATGCCTTTCTTCAGTTAATATAGATAAACATTGATGGCAGGCAGCAGTAAAACAAGCCATTAAACTCCTCCGTGCAAGTGTGTCCCACACACTGCTAGAAGCTACAGAAATCGCATGGGGCTCCAAGAACCAGAGCCTGCGATTAGAGAGCGCTTCGATTTCCAGCTACCCTTGCTCCACATTGGTGGGTTAGGGAGCTTGGTGACCCTCCAGAACCAGTGAAAGGGACAGGACGCGGGACTGAAATCTCCGTGCTATTCTATCCACCCGGCTTTCTTCCACCACCCTAATGAACCCTTGGGTGAACCTGAAACCTTTGAAAAATGGCAGTCAGTGGCAAATGGGAGGGTGGCGCTAGGAAGACAAGCTTTAAATCTAAACGGGTAGTCCTATAAAGCCCGCTAAAGAACCGGGGGTGGGTGGGGTGGGAGAGTGGCAGGGAAGAGGGGCCAATAAACCCCAACCTCTGCAGCTGCTCTGACTTCAGCCCCAGTCGCAGTGGTGGAGAATTTAGTTTAGATCACAGTGAGGCGCGAGGGGGAGGGGTGCGGTCCTTGTGGGACCAGGTAATATTTTTTTGTTGCCTGAGTCTTAGGATGAGACATAAAAGGCACCATTGCTTCATTTTATAACACCATCCTCAAGGAGTGCAGCCTGGGATAGATTCTGAAGTTTCACAGTGTGGGGTATTTCTTCAAGGTGTTTTTTTAAATGGGCTCTGGGTTGTCAAAGACACCACTCTGATAATGAGGCCCGGAGCCCCGTGTGAGGAGAAAACCGTAATGAGGGAGGAGCACCATTTGTTACAGTTATGTGGTTACTTGGCCATAATATCTTTTTGAGGTTTATTAAATCATATAAAATTTCAATTTACACTGTAATATTCTATAAAAGATGGAGCGCACAGAAGTAATAAGTGCGACAGCGTTTCTTTCATTTATGAATCGTATTGTTGATGGCATTAACACCGCCACGTCCCACAGCAGGGTTATTTATGTCGGGACAGTAATTTTCTATCTCCAATTTAATTTGGTAAAAGTTAATTACAAATTACAATAAAATGAATGCAGTTCTGGAAGGCAGTGGAATGCTGGGGTAGGGTGTAATTGAGGGAAATATTTATACGCATGCTGGTCCCGTGGAGGTCAGAGATACCACACCTTGTGCCACCAATATTTGCTGTTCTGGTGAAACCTCTTCCCAGACAGGTGACATGTCTTCCAAGGTTTCCCAGCAAGGCTGTGACGGAAGTACTCAAACTCAAGACTCTTGATCCCAGATCAGCATGCCTCTCTTTAATATGGAAGTGTTTGTTATCTACCTTATGAATCGGGATGGAAAGACTGGCAAATGGCTCAGAGTCTTAATGGTGCTCGATGTTTAAGCCTGGACCCCTATTTCGAATCCCTAAAACCCACATAAGGGTGTAAGGACAGAACCAACTCCATTCAATTTTCCCTAGACCTCTGCATGTACACTGTAACATGCACCCCCACCCCAACCTCTTACACAGACAAGAAGCCACTGGAAATGAAGACCAAGCCCTATCATTTCTCTGTGCATGCTGTTCCCTTTCCCCTGGTTTCTTTTTGGTCCTCTTACTAAGAAGGCACAAAACCTCAAAGACATCCCAGTGATTCTACCCAACTCCTCCTGTCTCAGCCTTATCTGGTCCTTCCCATCCCTATCAGCACACTTGACCATCTGGGACCCTTTGAAATATCACAGATTGACTTGCTAGGTGAAAGACTTTTATATTTCGTTTTTAATAGAGCAAAAGTGACTCTAAATTTGTTAATATTCTTTAGGTTACATAGGACAAATTACAGATAAGTGAATCAGTAATGAAATTTGTAATGAGAATTTCTCAAGTATGAAATGTTGGCGCAAGGAAAGTTAATTGCAGGATTTTACAGCCATTACAGTTTATATCATAAATGCAAAAATGACTAGGGCCATTTAATTACAGTAGGAACACACTAAATTTTTATGGAGTGCCATTTTGTTAAAGAGGTACTCGGAACATTAGAAGCAAATTCTATCCTAACAGTAGGCCCAGGTATCTCTCGAAACATCAAATGAATATGCTATTGCTACAGAATTGTTCCTTAGATACTGTAATTGACAGGATGACTAATGAGATGGGTTTATTCTCACAGCTTCATATACTCAATTTACAGTGTCTAAAAGTTAGTTCTCTCTGCCATCCATGGGCCTAGAAGGAACCAGAAAATCCCTCTTGGAAAAACACACTCTCTGCCGCTTCTCTAATTAACCTTCAAAAATGCATTTTGAAATATGGAAGTTTGTGCCTGGCATGGAAATTGGATCGTCTCAGGAAAGAAGACCCAAGTGCTAATTTGTTCCTTATTAAATATCTGACATGTCAAAAATCACAGGTGGCTAATGTTCCAAAGCCTTTCGGCGGAACAGGAACATTTTTTCTGTGGCCAGGGTTCAGGGCAGTGATTGGGTGCCAGCTACTGCAGAAACAAGTATTGCCCTTCCTGTGGCTCCATCCCAGCCTGCCCCTCACTCCCTCTGCCCCATCCAGCTTGGGACCCTTCATAACAGCCGGTCTATAGGAACAGCTCCAGTATCCATGAGCAGATGAACAGACAGATGTGCCATGTGTGCACTGTTAGCTTTGCACTGCCTCATGGTTTTCAAGATCAAGTCCATGGCTAATGAACCAGCTGCTTCAGGCTCTGCTGCCTTGAATTCTCAGCTTGACGGACAATAGACTTGAGCTGTGAGCAGACATAAAACTTTCCCCCTGAGTTGTCAGGACGACTTAACACAGCATCAGGAAAGGAAACCAACACCGCTAGACACTGGTTAGCAACTGTCCAACTGAAAGTCCCCCTCAGATTTTGGACACTTTGAATTGTTTGTCATTTGGGATTGTTTTAGTTTTTTTTTTTTTTTTTTTTTTTTTCTGTTGCTATAATAAATACCATGACCCAAAACAAGTTGAAGGAAGAAAACTGGCTTACAGTTTACAGCCCGTCATTAGAAGAAGGAAAGGCAAGAATTCAAGGCAGGAACTTGAAGCAGAAACCACGGAAGGACACTGCTTGCTGGTTTCTCATAGCCAGCTATCTGTTTTATATAGTCTACCTGTTCAGGGATGGTAAGACCCACAGTGGACACTCTTACGTTAATTAACAATCAGGAAAATGCCCCACAGACATGCCCATGGGCCAATCTGATAGAGGCATTTTTTTAATGAGAAATTTATTTCCTTTTATTTACATTTTGAATGTTATCCTCTTTCCTGGTTTCCCCTTCATAGACCCCTATCCCACCCCCTCCCCCTGCTTCTATGATGACGACCCCCTACCTACCAACCCCCTTCCGCCTCCTCACCCTGACATTCCCCTACACTAGGGCATTGAGCCTTGGCAGGACCAAGGGATTCTCTTCTCATTGATGCCCAACAAGGTCATTCTCTGCTACATATGAAGCTGAAGCCATGAGTCTATTCATTTGTACTATTTAGATAGTGGTTTAGTCCCTGGGAGCTCTGGTTGGTTGGTATTGTTGCTCTTATAGGGTTGCAAACCCCTTCAGCTCCTTCAATCCTTTCTCTAACTCCTCCATTAGGGACCCTGTTCTCAGTTCAATGGTTGGCTGTGAGCATCCTCCTCTGTATTTGTCATGATCTGTCAGAGGGAGGCAATTCTTCTATTTAATGTCTTTCTCCCCAGGTATCTAGTTTGTACCAAGTTGACAATAAAGACCAAGCAGCACAGGGGTGTGTGTGAGACACTACTGTTCTCTTAACGTCTGATCCTTAGCTCAGAGCCTCACCCTTCACTTGGCTTCTCCTCGCCCATCCTTGTTCTCCCCATCCATTCTCATCCCCATAGTTCATCACCTTCAGCTTCTGGCTTTTCCCGCCTTATGTCCTTTTATGAGTGAGCAGACCCTCAATTCTTTTTTATTTACCACCCCTGTTTTCTTTCCTGGGCATGCAGCATAAACACTCCTGAGCTTTCCTTTTCTCGCTGAACAGTGAATGGAAATCTTCACGTTTTCCAAATGAGACAAGAGATGCTGTAGACAGAGCAATGGAGGGTAGACTGGGTAATCTCTATCTAAGGTAGACGAACTCCAAGGGGACAACTAGAATGCTCTAGTCTTGGGAGGCTGGTTTAGAAAGACCTTGATAAAAAACAATGAGCCTGGGGGAAGAAAAAAGTGAAGGGATATAATGTGTGAGCTCATAAGGAAAATGGAGTCAACCGTGGGGGAAGAATCTCATTTCTGATCTACTAATGTCAATGATGACACAACGTGCTCAGAGCTCCTGGATTTATGGAAAGCCACAAATTGAGTGGAAGCTCCTCCATGTAGTCACTTGACTTTTGTCCGTGTTTCTCAGTCTCCCATGTGTGCACACCATCATTCAAGGAGCTTGGCCAATGAAGATTTGCTTTTATAGATCTGTACACAGCCCAGGGTTCTACATTTCTAACACGCTCCAGGTTTTATTGCTGCTGTGGGTTCTTGAGTCCCATTCTCAGCAACGACATCCCACATGCCATCTTAATTCCAAAGACCCCTGTTCCTTAAATAATGAATCAACAAGTCAAGATGTTTGTCCATAATGCACAAGAGAGCTGATTCACAACTCTGGACTTTGCATTCTTCTGTTTGCAGAAACAGTCTAGAGTGCTCGTTCTGCTAATAAGACAAACAATATAAAGACATTAAAGCATGTTTGCTGATGCATGTGAGTCATTGTAAAACCAAAGCTTTATAGTCACCCAGAGCGAATCTCCAGCCTTTATAGATGCACCTGCCGTGAGAAGCAGATTAGACTGAGGTTGTGCTGAGGGCCTCTGCTATGTGCGTGCCTTGTTGAAGTTAACATACCTTAGCTGTCGTGGATTTTATTTAAGCTCCATTGAGCAAGGGTTAATTAGGCCTGGAACTTGTTTGAAATAGTGATCAGTACGTAGCACAGGCCTGACTTTGCAAAATGTTCTACAAACCTAGTGCAGGATTCCTGCTCTGAATTCTGCCCATGCTCATGGAGTGAATTCGCTGATCATGATCTTCCCTGAAAGCCCTGAAATACTGTTTTCTAAATCCACAGGAGACAAAAGATGTGTCTTCTTGCCAGCTTTGGGCACCTTCAATAAGGAAGCTTGGCTTGTGAAAGGTTTTCCATGAAAGTGTCAATTTCATATGTATTAATACACATAGTAGTCCAGGGCATTCTTAGTAACTGAATAGGGAACCAGTTTCTGTGCTCCTGGCAGAAGGGAAGACTTGATAGGAATCACAGAAACTCTTACGCCGAGCTCTTGCTTCTACAGGACCAAGGACACGGTGACCTCTATAAAGAAAAGAATGTTTCCGAACTTGTCTTTAGATGTTTCTCAGACATTGTCACTGATGTCATCAGAAACCTTAGGCAGGTTAGGAAGCATTTTCTCTCCTTCACCCACAAGCCCTCACGGCATCGGACGTCTCACTCAGGAGTGCTGAGGGATTTGTCTCCACACTGCATCTCAGACCCTCTGATGCTCACTGCTGCTCTGGAATGCCGACCTGTGTCCCCACTTCTGACAGTGCTGTGGCCTCCTCCCACCCCTTGGTTGAAGCTTTGATCACATCACAGATGACCATCCGGCCCCTCCCGTGGGGGTCACACTGAGAACAGACTTATGTTTATGTCTTAGTCCAGCCATCCCTCCATCCTTCTCCCCGCAGGGTCCTCCCCAACTCCACTCTCAACCCTACACTCATCCATCCTGAGGTCTCACCCACCTTCTCCTGAACCCTGCCTATTGTCATGTCCCTTGTCCAGCCTTCTTCTCTGATGCCTTTCCTGAGCCCCACTAAATGAAGTGACTCTCTTCCTTCAAACCCTTTCAGCTCAGGGCAAGCACTGTGTGAGGGCATTTCACCCTGCCTCATACTGGTGACTAGTATGTCTGTTCGGATCTCTAGGCTAGTCCATTTGTGGTCATCAAAGAATTATATTTCTAGGACTCTCTAGGCTGGGTGGCAACAGACTTGTCATGGAGGATGCATGGGAGTAAAAGTGACCTGTATCCCTTCTGATCATGTGACTGCTGGAGTGAGCTCTCCATACCTCCAGCTGCTCATGTTCACAGAGGTTTTCAGTTCCAGGGTGGGAGCTGTTTTGTCAACCTAGGTCCTTGAGTGGTAGCATTGAGCAGAGCCCTCAAATACCCTACAGTGGACATAAGCATGGACTGGAAATAACTCCAATTCTGTATGTCTACCTGCCCCCCTCTCTCTCTCCTCTCTTTCTTCCCCTCTCCCTTGCCCTTCCCCTCCCTCCCCCTCTCTGTGTGTGTTAGAAGTTAGAAGTCATCCAGGGTCTTTGTCAATTACTTCTCTAAGGTACTATTTATTGAATCGTGGCCTTTCACTAAACCTGAAGCTCAGCAGTTTAGCTATACTGCTGGCCAGCAAGCTCCATGGGTACTCCTGACCCTGCCTCTTCAGTGCTGTGACAATAGGCACATGCCCCAACACCTGGCCTTTACTTACGTTCTAGGGACATAAATCCAGTACTTAACACTTGTATGACAAGCACAATACCGACTGAGCCACCTCTCCAGTTTTAAGTCACTAGTATTTTTACCACAGCAAAACCTAGTTCCAAAGGCTAAGGTCCATGCAGGCAGGAATTTAACCTTTGACTCCAAGTGTCTATGGCATTCAATGCAGGAATGCAGAGCTTACTTGGGGAATTACATTTAACCAAGCTGCATGCAGTGCTAAGTGGAAAGACAGGATTCTCAGTGAATAGGCTCTCAAGATAGATGGCACCTCTCAGCTTCCGTACTTGCAAGTGGCCCTTCCAAAGCATCAGTTTCCCTATTCTGGTGGGAACTGAGATGTAGCCTCCATCGATGGGTTCCTGCAAGAGTGAGGTAAGACAAGGCATTTATACACTGTATGGCCAATGTAGTGAGAATTTTGGTATCTTAAAAAACCCAGTTATGTCGTGTTTCAATACTTTTGTTTCAATCCCAGGTGTGGGGTATGGGGCTGCTTCAGACCGTCCACAGCAGCTGACTGTGATTTGTCTCATGCTCTGGCAGGGTGTGATTACGCTACTTGGAATTCTGGGCACTCTTGAGCAGGATAAAAGCCAGAGCCCAGAGAGAAGTGGGAGGTGCTCCGAAGGTGGCGGCTGCTCAGATTGCTGCTGCTTTTGTTGTTGCTGAATTGCTGGTTGTTGGTTGGAGATATTCAGACGATGAAGACTGGACCTACCCCAAGGAACTTGATGCCCCTGATCAGCAGGAAGTAGTGTGAAGAGGCCTATGTTCTCTTTCCCCTCTAACATTCTTTCTCTCCTACCTCCTGTTTCGAGGTTGGACAGGAATAGGATGGAATAAGGGTGGTAGATATACAAACCCAATAAAGTAGCCAAAAAACAGGCCCACAGGCCAATACAGGTTATCTGTTATTGTTGTTACAGCCACTCTCCAAGTACTAAGATGGCATTTATTGCTCCAATAATTACATTTATTAACTACAGGGATGCTCAACCACGAGATATCTGGAAGTCAAATCATTGTAGTGTCAGAGTCTCTGGGCAGGGCAGAAAGAGTCAATGGTACAGCTAAAGTGCTGAGGAGCCAAGGTGAAAGAGATGCTGTCCAGCATGGGGCTCTGGCTGCTAGCTTCCCTCAGAACCCCAAAGTGTGTGTGTGTGTGTGTGTGTGTGTGTGTGTGTGTGTGATTTGATTGAATATAAAGAACAAATGTGTACAAATTCAGTTACTCAGATTATGGAGACATAAATGCTTATGGTTGACACAATCCAGATTTTAAATATCTTCAGCAGGCAAAAAATCATGATGAAAACACCAGTAAAAAAAATGAGAACCCAAATTCTGAATTTAGACACACAGAGGCAGGGGCTCAAATCAGATTCCGTGGCTCTCCACATACTTTGGTTCAGTTAGGAAGACTTGGGAGGGGGTTATTTAGCTCTGAGCTCTGAGTGTGCCAGCCAGGTGAACGGTTGCCAGTCATTCAACTTGTAGCATTCCCCAACAATGGCTTCACCATTACATAGGAGAATGGTGCTCAGTGGATGCTTTGTTTGAAGAGATAAACTCGGGATGATTAAGATGATGAAGCACCCCTGATACCTGAAATGAGGTATGTTTAAAACAGTAAAAGAACTAAACAGAACACAGTACAGATGTATTTTATGATATTGAGGTCTGTGAAAACAGAGTGATTTAGTCTTGAAGCCAATATTTCATGAAGTCCAACTCATGACTGGGATGACACAGTGATAACCCAGGGGCTCTTGTGGGAATGAACATCTTGTCTTGTCCTGGAAGCATTCTTGCTAAGGGTCCCAGGGAGAAAAGTTTCACCATGGCCCATAACATTTGTGGCTCTCACCTGTTCTAATCCAGGTTCTTGAAGAAGATCAACTGATATTTTTGGTCTTAGATTTTTTTATCTCTTCTAAGAGTGTGTTGTAATGGAAGGCAGCAGGGAGAGTAGCTCATGCTTTATGCATTTGGTCCCAAGACACACATTGGATGGACATAAGATAAGTAGTTACAAAATCAAAGGTTAATTACACAAAAAGATCCTCATCCCGCCAGCCTTGCCAAAGAGCATGCTCAGGCACAGGATGCTGCACTTGGGTCATAAGCTGCCAGGTGGAAAACGTGAATGCAGGACTGGCGAACAAAGCTTCCATATCCCAGCCTACTGGACAGCAAATTAGCTGTAATTCCAACAGGAGGGAGTTTTTGCGGTCCTTTTCCTCAGCATAATAGATGTTCTGCGGAGTGGTATGCTTCGTGCTGTGACAATTCATTCCTGCACGTGTGACAGGGCCACTGGCTGATTTCACTCTGCTCCAATTAGGAGAAAGACACATATTTTAATCTGCCCCATGGTGAGGTAGCACTTTTGCTCGGTGGCCTTGGCAAGCTGGCCATTTAACCGTTTCGGTGGGAACCTCCCCTCCAGCTTGCTGACCTGCTGCCAGCTGCATCCACAGTCCCTTTCTGTTGCCAGCACTTTCTGGATTTCAAAGTACAATTAAAGGCCACTCCATCATTCTTGGAACAACTGGGCTGTGGCTGGCCCCTTGGCAGTGGCCACTGCTGGAAACAGACTGAGTGCTACGCATGTGGAGTGGTAAGCCCCCTTCCCTCACCTCTGCCCTTTCCTGGGCATGAAGACATGGAGAGCCTTGATCTATGGGGTCTGTCTGCTCTTCTAGAATCCTATCTATAGTAGCCAGAGGCAGTGCCAGCTAGCTGGGTCACTTAGCCCTGACCTTGAAGATGGTAGCTATCCCAGGCTACCTCTCAGAGCTAAGCACTAAGAAAAAAAATCCAAGATTTGTAACTGTTCCTGCTTCTTTTTTTTTAAACCAGTTTTTCCAAAGTGGTTTCTTTCAGCTCTGCTTCTGACAGCTCAGGGTCAAGCCACTGGTTTGATGCTCTGAGCTTCTGTCGTGGATCTGAAGTCACTGAGTCCTTTTGTGTGAACTTGCCGAGGACCAAGATCAGACAGTGAGGTAGAGCAGAGACCAGACGACCATAAATTACTCTGTGTGAGATTACCCCATTTCCGATGTCTTTGCAGAGCCTGGGGTACACTCCTTTGAGGCACCTTTACTAAATCATAGCTACTCTGGTGGAAGAGGCACCGGCCTCAGGATCCTGGATCGTTTTTCGAAGAGGCGCTCACAGGCACGTCTGTAGCAGATTTCTCTCTGTGCTCTCCCTTTCCAGCATGACTCTCAGCTTTGCACAATCTAGTGTCCTTAGGCTCCATCAGCGATTCTGAAGAAAGGAAACCAGCATAAGTCCTACCTACACCTCTTCTGACAGGGCAAGACTGCTCCAAACACTGGCTGGCTGACCCAATGGGGTTGAGTCTCCAGGCCATCGTGTGTGTGTGTGTGTGTGTGTGTGTGTGTGTGTGTGTGTGTGTGGAGTTTGAAGTAGGGGATTTTCCTCAATCACTGTACTTTTTGAGACAGGCTCTCTCCCTGAAGCAGTAGCTCGCCATTTTAGCTCCACTGGGTGGCTGCTGAGCCTTAGGGACCCTTGACTCCTCCCCAGTGCTGGTATTTCAGGGTGCTTCATGCCACACATGCTCTTAACATGGGCAAAACTCAAGTCCTCTTGACCTCTCAGCTCCCAGGCTACTATTTTTTACCTTGGCCCCAAATTAATTTTTATGACTGCATGGCTGTTCCCAGGAGACCTGCACCCACCCGACTGCATTGCTCCTCCTTTGTTCTGGAGCAGTGCTGAGCCACTGGCCCCCTTGTGTGACTGTATGTGCACTGGTAAGGAGCAAAGATGAGTTCTTCACTCATTATTCCCAGCCCCAGAGCCAGCTTTCTCCTGTGGAGGGCCCAGGCTCCTTCACAACAAGTTGCTGCAAACCCAGCTGTTGGGAGACCCCACCAGAACAGGCACATTGACTCATGGCTAGTTTCTGTCTTCTATTGCATGATTTCTGGGCCATCATAACTTGGTATGGTGCACGGCACCACCAGAAACAAGAGGAGAAAGCAGAGGTTGGGTTCTTGGATTGTATTAGCTACTTTTCTGTTACTGTGATGTCCTAAAACACCAGGAGCACATCAACTTAAAGAAGAAGGAAGGTTTTATTTGGGCTTACCGTTCCAGGGAGGTAAGAGCCATGGCAACTGGAGCTGGAAGCTGAGAGCTGACGCCTCATATCTTAAACAGAAATCAGGTACAAACCGAAAATGGTGCATGGCTTTTGAAACCCTAAGGCCCACCCCCCAATAACATACTTTCTCTAGAAAGGCTACAGCCCCTAAACCTACTCAGAGGATAGAGGGCTGAGTCCAGCTGGGGACTGAGTAATTAGATACCCAGGGATGGGGTGGGGGATGGGCATCTCATTCAAGCTACAAAGGCATGCTAGGCTTTGTCACCCACAAGGGCCGTGCCCAGAATGTTCCTGTGCTTGCTTCACTGTTCTGTTGTCACTATCTCGAAGTTCTGAAACATCACTGAATATGGATTCCAATTAATCCATCTCCCTCCACTGGGCCCACAAACTATATAGCCAGTTCTAGAAGGGGGAAAATTTTGCTCAGTATTTACGACTATCTAAAACACACAACTCAACCCTTGGCACACAGGCATGGACCCCAAGACAGCAATGGAAGTACCTCAACACGAAATTACAAGTCATTGAAAACATTCCGATATTTCGTGTGGGTGCTTCTTTTTGGAACTTGATGCAGAGCTCTCAAGTGCAAACTTTGTACCTGACATTGTGTCTCAAAGTCATTGACCTGGTGGGCCACTGCTTGCAGAATCACCTGATGCTCCCTTAAAGTCTTAGCATCCCAGCCATTCTCCAGAGCAAATTTAACATCTGAAAGGCAAGAGGATAGAATGCAAGTCTCAGCATTTTTTTTAAAGTTCCCCAGCTGCTGTGATTCCAACCCAATAAAGCTGGGAGCCTTACTCCAGGCCCTGCACCCCAGATCCTCGTGCTCCGCACAGGGCATCAGGATTTGAACCTACTATGTACTTGCCTTAATTAGGCAAGTTTTACATTCTTCTGATTTCTGAGTAAAATGCTTAAGTTTTTGATCCTTCCTGTGCTTAGGAAGACACTCACAGGCATTTACTTGGATCTTGACAAGAGAAAAAAATTTGCGGGCACTGTCCATGGACGGTCAGAATGCTCGGTGGGGTGAGTGGGCAGATGTCCGGAAACTTCCCATGGCTAGCCAAGCTGCACCACCTGGAGCTGCTTCTGCTCAGAGGGAAGTGTTGTGGAGCTTCCCCCTCTGAAGCCTGTCACTGGCAGGTGGGGAGGGGGCCTCCCGCAGGGAATCATCTGGCCTCTGAAGCATACCTTGTATTTGCCCTTCACAGTCAGTACCCTCTACCCCACCTCTACCTTTCTTCATGATGACACCCTACCTACGTCAGCAGACATCAGTTACTCAGGTGCCTTCCAGTGCAACTGTGTTTTCCTGGTTCTAAAGGAGTGTTTGGTACAGCTCTGCAGGGTTTCCTTTCCTCCACATACACAGGCTCCATCCTTGTTTCCTGTTTACATTGAAGCTACCTCTGCGGCCACCAGGTCCCTCTCTTCTCTAAGGTGGCACACGGAACAGTGGGCTTCCTTCAAGCCTGTAAGAGCTTCCTTCCCTGCTGAAAGGCAGTGGTAGATTCTCCAGTGCAACTTTCCGATTCATCAATGAAACGCTGCCGCCAGGATTGGGGTGGAGGAGGAAAAGGGTGCGGGTGGAAGGGCCCAAGGAGAGCTGGGTAAAGGAAGCTCCAGTGGGAAGGTGGGAAGCAGGTTCCCTCGAGGTCAGTGTGGGGATTTGGGACAGAAGTGTCTAAATTACATGGCAGTTCCAGAATGATCTACCTTCTCACAGTGACAGGCATTTTTCTATGTGACTGGGAATTCTATCATATGACCAGAGTACACTAAAGAAAAGTCTTTAGCCAGAGAGAGAGAGAGAGAGAGAGAGAGAGAGAGAGAGAGAGAGCCTAATTGGATAAGGCTCTTCCTCACCCACTATGGGCACCTAATCTGCACTTGATCATCCTGGCTAGTTTAAAGAAAATGGTCTTATTTAGTAACTAATATTACCTTCTAGCCTCTATTTTCTGTTTGACTCATCAGGGACCTGAGACATGTAAATGTTTCTGAAGCCTGTAGTCAGGACTTTAGGTCAGTATTTCTATACAGAAGAGGCATCTCCTGGCTAGAGATGGGATCTGGGCTAGGGAACCTTGTGCACTTAGCATTGTGTGCTGTGGAGCACTCTGTGAGCCTTTACTCATTCTCATCTTCTGCTTTTCTGGGTTGCTAAGGGAAGAACTTCCCACCCCATACATGGGTTGCATTCCCAGTAAAGCCATGGAGAGAACCTGAGAGTCTAGTTGTTGTTTTAGGGCAAAGAAGAGAGCTGTCTTCAGACACACCAGAAGAAGGCATCAGATCTTATTATAGACGGTCATGAGCCACCATGGTTACTGGGATTTGAACTCAGAACCTCTGGAAGAGCAGTCAGTGCTCTTAACCACTGAGCCATCTCTCCAATCCTGGGATTATCTTGAATACATTAATAATGTGGGAATACCCCTCCTAATTGTGAGTGGGACCACTCCCAAGCAGGGGATCCCAGACTTTATAGACTGAAGAGAACACTTGGCATGGCTCTCTGCTTCCTGACTGTGGATGCAGTGCACAAGCTCCTGACATATTGAGTTCCCCACCATGATGAACCGACAAAGTATCTGCTCAGCTTCCTTGTCTTCTGCTGCAAAGTGGTTCAAAGTATCTGAGGAATGGAGATCTGCCAGGGCAGGGGGAGGATTCAGTAATTTCCTTTAAAGATCGATTGTAAAGGCCACATTATCTTTTTCTTCACACTAGTAGCTATAGTTGCAAAGAGCCCCATACATGCTAAGGCCACGTTTGCTATTTGGCAATGGCATTATCAGCTATGAGGTGTTTCTGATTATCCAAGTGACAATGGAAAGGCTTGATCACCATCTTCTCATCCAGACAGAGGCCAGACATGGACATCTGTTACCTGTAGCTGCCTGTGTTTTCTTTACTTTATAAACAATGAAAGAGAACCCTTCCAGAGTCTCTGAGTGTGTCACCTCTAGGTTGGAATGCTTGACTTTCATCTAGGCCAACAGAGAGATTCACAATGTGATGTGTGTGATTCTCCTTTGGAATTTTTCAGGTTCCTAGTAACTCTTGTCATGGTGCCTTGTAATGCCCGAGCTTATCAATATTTGTGCCCTGCTGCACTTTAACTATGTGTCTATTTTCAGTTTGTGGAAGAATCTACACAGCCATGGCTAAGGGAATGGGGAACAGTGGTTTCCACTCTAAGGTACCCCGAGTATTTGCTTATAGGCAGTTGTGTGGACAGAGATCATAAGTATACCATTCCTGCAGGCAGCTTGGACAGTTGGAACTGGCCATCCGTCTAGGTTCTTCCAGAATAGACCAGTATCTTATTAGAAAGGCAGCAAATAGAATTTAACCAACAGCCTCCCATCTACAGAATACTGCTTAAGACAGAAACTGATTACAATTTATGGAGCCAAGTATGGGAAAATCTGGTTTAGAACATCACAAATTTTTAACTGCATGCAGCATAAAGGCACATATCCTACAGGAAGGAAGGGATGGGAAGCCACATTTATTGAACACTTCCCCTGTTCCAGGTGCCATCTTATTTCCTCTTGTGCTCACAACAGCCAAATGGGATGGGAGTGGCTTTTGTCTATGTTATAAATAAGATCGGCAAGGCTCACCAAAGAAAAATCTCTCTCCCAAGGTGGCTGGGTGCAAAGTTGCAGGGTTTCTGTTTGAAATTAGGCCTGTTGACACTACCACCCCAAGCTACCATCTTTGAGTTCACCAAGATGCGTATACATGAGTACGTTTACTTCCATGAATTGATCCCAACAACTGCCACGTCATTCTGAAAACTTCTTCAAGCTTCCCATCAGCTTATAGCACAAGGATATCATGTTCAGTATGGGTTGGGGAGACAATTCAGGGAGATGCAGCTAGTTTCTCTCTAGATTGTATTCTGAAAGGTATCACTGTGGCTAGTTCCTTCAAAACATACTTAGAATGAATATTTTAATACTTAAATACATCTGCTCCCAACCTTAAGAGCCTCTTCCTCCTCTCTAGAGACATTTTTGATAATCACCCGTGTCTTCTAATGCTGTTTCCTGACAAGTATTTTGAATCTTGGCTGAATTTTTTTTTCTGGAATGTTCTTACCCTTTTTATACCCAGCTCTTTTCTCTCCATGCAGTATGCATGTGGCTAGTGTTGTCTAGCCTGGCCTGCAGGACAGAACTACTGTAAAACATTAAACATACATAGTAAAAAAGATATAGTTTTAGTTGGGCATTGTGGCACACAACTGTTAACCCAACACTCAAAATGTTGAGGCAGAAGGACCATCACAAGTTCAGAGCCACCCTGAAGTATACATGGCAGGATTCTTTCTCAAGCCCACCTCCCACAAAAAGATAGTTCTAGAAGGCAGAAGCAGCCTGGCAAAGTAGAAACCTATATTTCTCCTTGTACCATTCAACCTAGTGGTGAAATCGTTGGAGACCCTTGGCTAGTGTGCATGACTTTGAAGTTGGATGTGTCTGTGTCTTCTCTAACAAGAGGGTTTTCTGAAGGTTTCTTGCTATACCCCACAGGGCTCAGCCATGGGCTTTGAAAAGAGAAGGCAGCATTGTTTAATTACATAATATAGAGGGTACAAAAATGTTTTCTTTGGATCCTTTTACTTCTGCTCTGGGAAAGGACCCAGAAAAGTATAGTTTACGCAGGTTATCAATCAGGCTGGGTGGGCAGGAGCGGGCTATTAGGAAATGTGCCTTGATCCTTTGGTTAGTTTTGCCCATAAAGACAAAGAAGAAAAACAACCCTGTAAAACACTGGTGCCAAGGTATTTTTTTCCTGAAGTGATTCTTCGTAAGTGGTTTGGAATGAGCTCCAGGTCAAGGCGACACCGGGCCCTCAGTCTTCCCTGATCCTCCTCCCTGCCTGTACTTCTGGAGAGCCGGAGGCCTGTCTCCAGGAGGGAGCACAGTGGTGACTCTCCATCTGGACTGCTTCCTGGCTGTCATCATTCAGCCTGGACTCTAAGGAGAAATGCATCACATGGCACGCACCTCTGAAGTGCACTGCACTTGTGAACCTAGCTGACACCTTCATGTGTCATGTTAAATCATGTCCCAGAGTTTCTTGGATTCAAGAGACAGGGACTGGGCCAGAGGAGCCGCCACAGTTCTTCCTGCCCATTCTCTCTCACCCTCTAATTATTTTTTTCTAATGGTTCCTTGATGCAATCAGCTATTCATCACAGCAACCCTCTTCTTAAGGGTTTTTCTCTTTCCAAGTTCACACATCCAGGACTCTCCAAGGGAAAGGTCTGAAGAATTGGCTGTCTTCTGTCCCCAGGAGAATGAAAGGGTTGTGTGCAGTGCCTGGCTGTGTGATGTGTGCAGAGACGATTCTGTGCCAGGCCACCTGTGTACACTTCATCCAGAAGTGGCGCTGGGTAGATGATGAGCCAGGGAAGGGGTCTGAATCTTGTGAAGCTTTCTGCACCCAGCCAGCTCTGAAAATTCAAGTGGCTCATCCAATACCACGAGCCCTGGCAGGGTGAAAAGGGGCAGGGTGGGTTGTAATGAAGGGTGGATGCCAAAGGAGAAGGAAGCCCAGAGGGAGGGGTCCCTTCTACAAGTCAGTGAGGGTCTGGAAATGACACTAGACTTCATCTTGCTCTGGTGCAGGCTTCTGGATAATTCTGTAAGAATTGCTTGGGCAAAAACCCAATCAGTACTCAATGCTCCACTTTCTATGCCTAACATGGTGATTGACTGCAACTGTTATGTAAAACTTACTGTGGGCTAAATATTATACCCATGACACCTCAGTTGTTCACAAACAGGACAGAAGGGAAACTTCCTCTTCTTGTCCCAGAGGATAGGGAAGCGACTGACTCACTCTAGATCATGTAGACTGGCCTAGGCAACTTGTGACACAAACCTGGGTTCCCTACTTCCAAAACCTGGAAGGTCATCCTCCTATGAGAAGAGCCCTGACCTTTGGGGTCTGGTTTTTGCCTGAGGTGACATGCAAAACTTGGTCTCGGGCAAAGCAAAGATGTGGTCAGCAAAGTCTGCTGCCTCCCCTAGAGAGGTGCAGCAGAGAGAACGAGACTTACCAGAGTCCTTGCTAAGGCTTGCTTGTGCGGCACTTCACGCCTTTATGACATTGCTGTCCGCTGTAAACAGTGATTCAAGGTCTGCAGCTCCGTTTTCGCGACACATCAAAATTTATTAGCAAGAAGTAAAGTGTGGCAAAACCTGTCCAAGCGTTTCACATGACCTGGTAACACAGACTCGGGGAACTCCTGGGGGCGGAAAGCTGTGTGATTACCACCTTCTGCCTGGACACACAGATGCCTGGCTCTTCCATTCAGCTACTGTGTCTGTAAGCACCCTGCTGGAGCTGCCTTTGTGAGACACTGTGGGATGGTCTGGGATGGGCACCTGTGTAGCAGAGAATAGAATGTGGGTGTGGGTCTTGGAGTTGAAGGAAAAGACATTAGAAGGGATTCAAACACAATCACCCTTTGTAGAAGTGAAGAGACACATGAAGACACACAACATTCTGAAAGACGCCTGACAGAAGCCTACCAGCTTCCACTCTGTCCTGGCCCTTTAATCTTGTGGCTTCACAGACCCAGTGAAATAACAGGCTGAGTTTTTTTCCCCATCAGCCACAATTTTTTTTAATTAAACTAATTTGTTCTGTGAAGCCACAATTACTCTGTTAGATCACATGAGAACACAACCAAAAGAGAGAACTTCAGACCAATTTTGCCTATGAACATTGATGCAAAAACACTCAACAAAATTCTTGCAAACCAAATCCAAGCACACATCAAAACTATCATTCATCATGATCAAGTAGGCTTCCTTCATCTCAGGGATGCAAGGTTGGTTCCACATATAAAAATCCATCTATGTAATCCACAATACAAACAAACAAAAAAAATCACATGATCATCTCCTTAGATGCCAAAAAATAATTTGACAAAATACAACACCCCTTCATGTTAAAATACTGCAAAGATCAGAAATTTAAGACCCATATTTAAACACAACAAAAGCAAATTACTGCAAACAAACAGCCAATATCAAATTAAATAAAGAGATACTTGAAGCATTCCCACTAAAATCAGGAACAACACAAGGCTGCCCACTCTCCCCATATCTATTCAACGTAGTACTCAAAATTCTAGCTAGAACAATAACACAACAAAAAGAAATCAAGGGGATATAAATCGGAAAGGAAGAAGTCAAGGTATCACTATTTGCAGATGATATAACAGCATACACAAGCAGCCCCAAAAATTCCACCAGAGAACTCCCACAACTGACAAACAACTTCAGCATAGTGGCTGGATATAAAATCAATTCAAATAAATCAAATCCAAATGATAAACAGGCTGAGAAAGAACTTAGGGAAACAACTTCCTTTAAAATAGCCACAAATAATATAAAATATCTTGGGGTAAGTCCAACCAAACAAGTGAAAGATCTGTATGACAATAACTTCAAGTTTCTCAAGAAAGAAATCAAAGAAGATGTCAGAAAATGGAGACATCAGCCACAATTTTCACAGCCCTTCAGCTTTCTCTCTTCCTCTGCCTTTAACCAGAACTGCTCCTAAATAAAACACTGGCTTCCAACTTTGGTTTGAACGTTGCTTTTTTCCTGCGTGAATCAGAAATCCCAGGCTCTGCGTGTTAAGCCCTTCCTTCCACACAAGGACACATCTCAGGTTCAAAGGGGAGAGAGCATGTCACACAGACAAACAGTGATAGCTGGTTAGTTGTGGATGTGGAAGGGCAGCATCCATTCTCCTCTCAGAAGATGAGAAAAGAAAAGCAAGAAACCAAACATGTTTGTGACCGTAACATGTTTGTGGTGGTGGTAATCCAGCGCACACTGCCTTCTGGGAGCTTCTTTGAAGACTTTGGGTGAGAGCAGACAAGGTTAGAACCAGGCCTGTTTTGTGCATGGTTGACATCCGCTTCTATTTCTCCATCTGACCAGGATTAAAGGTGCAGCTCAGAAGGTTGTCCAGTGTCCCAATCAAGAACTATAAGACCCATAAATATCTCCAACAAACCCTGCTGCTGTTCATCTCCCAGGATCCATGGCTTTCTGGAACTTTTTACACCCTTTTGTTAACCTCTACCTGCACCCCCAGTCCTGGGCTCCGCCCCTTTGTGCATGTGAGCCCATCTGTGTCATCTCCATGGCCTTTCCTAAGTGTCCCTTGGGTTGGCTCAGTCTGTTGAGGGTGAGATGCCCCCACCAAGCCTGGCAGCTGGAGGTCAAGGAGGCTGAACTCAGGGAAAGAAAAACATCAACGCAGGGCTCTCTGAACTCAAGATTCATAGGGAAAGATAAAAACTTTATCTCTAGACAGTTTAGGTGCCTCCTTTCTCACAGGAGCAATTCAACTTTGAAAACAAATTATAAACCGTTTGCCGAGACCTGTTTTCTCTCCCTCACCTTGCCATCTTACCCAGACTGTTCCAGAGAAGGGACCAACTACCCTAGTTTGCCTGGGACTTCCTCTCCTGAGAAAAGTCCCAGTCCCTTGAACAGGATGGAGAGCATCCTTTGACTTTTCACTTTCCATGTGTGTAGCTCACTGGGAAGGTGTGTGTTAGAGCAGGCATATTCCCCACTGTGGAATACATGCTTAGGATGCTGTCAGCCTGCTACCTAACCTTAGGTCAATCAATTACCTTTCCTGTTTCAAATCTCCTTTCCATCTGTGTAGTGGGAATAAGACCCATTTGCCCAATGCCTAGGATTCTATGAGAATTAAATTACATGGTAGTTGCAAAATAATTTGGCTTCATTGAACCTGCTCCCTACCACCTGATCTGAGTAGAAGGGCTCTAAAATCCTTAATGGTCTTCACCTTCTGGTCAGGCTACCTTGGGGCCAGTGCAACCATTTATGTACCTCTTCTAGTTTGTGACCATGTAAGGACTTTGCCAGGAGGTCAAGGAGATGCTAAGGTAGATGCTGACACCTAATAACCATTTTCACTCGGTAAGGACACCCTGGGAGCCCAGGGACACCAACGGGGAGAAACAGAGCTCTAGGTGGCAGAAAATGTATCATAATTATGAGAGCAGTAGGTTTGTGACTCTCTGCTCTGTTCCTTTACTTGGCCTTGAACTTGGGATATTTGGGGCAGTGAAAACACACACACACACACATACACACTAACTATTATATATAAAAGCACTAATATAGCCAATATAACTACACCATCCCTGGCCCACCTTGGGCACACCTATTGGTACCTTGCATGCTCACAAATACATTTTCCACTCTTAGCCAAATCCTGTTCGTCCTTCCAGATCTTTCTTTGACTGCCTTGTATTCTAATTTCAGCTAAAACTCCTCAACAGAGAGGCCCTTTTTAGGTTCCTCCTTCTTGGTAACTCCCCGTCTTTTCTCAAACTACTTCTTGTGTAGTGATGCTTTTGGTTGTTTTCTGACATCTTTCTATGACAAGTAGCACAACCACACACTTTTGCCAGGTGTGTGGTCCATGAAACAAGACCAGGTGCTCCCACCTCCCGGTAATCGGGGAAACCCCTAACTCAGTCCTGACCAATCAGATGTAAGTAGGCATGTCCTTAGAAAGAGGCAGCACCTGCCCTGTTTTACCCACGCTGGCTGAGTCTGAAGCAGTCAGCCGGACTCTGCGATGCAAGCCAAATGCTGAAGGTAGCGAGGCGCTGTGATAAAAGAACTCAGCGTCTTTGATGACCTGTGACATGGTACAGCCCTGCCTGCCATTAGTCAAATGCCTATGGACTTCTTTGATGGGACAGAGAATTTTGTTCTAACTTGAATAAGCTGTTACTATACTGAGGCTTTTGTTATTTCTAGCTCACCCGACCCCTAGCCAATACCAGCCCTCCTCCAGCCCTGCCAACACGAAAATAAGGAACTCCCTGGCCTGGCTCATGACGTGCAGTGGATGCCAGCACTAGTGTAATGCAGAGCACATAATAGTTGTTTAGTAAATATTCGGTGAGTTTGACACTCTTCATACTTCTTTTCTCTTTCCTCTCCTTTTTTAATTTTTGAGGCAGAGCCCTACTATATAGCTCAGGCTGACCTTGCTATGTGTCTTAGTTAGGGTTTCCATTGCTGAGAAGTGACACCATAACCAAGGCAACTCTTATAAAGGCCAACATTTAATTGGGGCTTACTCACAAGTTCAGAGATTCAGTCCATTATCGTCAGGGCACAAAGCATGGAGGCATCCAGGCAGATGTACTAGAAAAAGAGCCTCGGGTTTTATATTTTGATTTGAAGGCAGTTTCAAAAGCCACACCTACTTCAACATGGCCACACCTACTTCAACATGGCCACACCCACTTCAAAATGGCCACACCTGTAAAAATGCCATTCCCTGGGCCAAGCATATTCAAACCCCCACAACGTATAACTCAGGCTGAACTCGTGGTCATTCTGTCCCAGGCCCCTAGGTCCAGGATTACAGCTATGCAACATGACTAGCTTCATATTTAGTTTCCCCTCACAGATGGCTCCTTTCCCTCTGTGTTGTCACACTCCAGTTCTCTCTGGCCTCCTTCAAGTCCTCTCCCTTCCACAGAGTCCTGAGAAGTTGACATTTTCCAGGCTTGTACTCATGGCTGAGGTGCAAAATCCTTCACGTGCAGTGTGTGTGTGTGTGTGTGTGTGTGTGTGTGTGTGTGGTGTACATGCCCTCAAACCCATCGGAGTAAACTGCCCTCACCACAGTCCACATACAGTGATGACTAGCACACACCCCATCCCACCCCATCCCACCCCATCCCACCCCATCCCACCCCATCTCACCCTATCCCACCCCATCCCACTCCCTCCCACACTGTTTGAGCCAGAATTGTCACATGACCAGAGGTGTCCAGCCAGTATACTTGATGGGAACTTCATTATAAATTGGTCTGTAAGGATGAAAAAATACCAAGAAAAATTCTTTTATATTATTCTTTTATTCTTTGTCTTGACTTAAAGTTACTCCCCCCCAAAAAAATTGATAAATAAGTAAAAGAAAAACTATCCATTTCAAATATTAGCTGTTTTAATAAGATTTTTGTATAAACATGAAAACTACCTAGGGATGTCTAAAAAAAAGTTTATCTTCAAGATGCAATTATTATTGGCACTTAAGTGTGTATTTTTCTTTAAGTGTGCAAGCATCATATGTGTATGCACACATACATAGTCACACACACTTCTGTATAGTATTTACAGCACATTTTTTTCAGGTCAAGATATGTAGATCGGTTGGAGACTGATAAGTGTTCTCTGAATGGATGGCAGTTAATACATCCCATAATTTACCCATGGAGGCCAGACACTGCAGCAGGCATCTTTTGAGACATTAAGACACTGATGGGAAGGAGGCCGAAAGATGGGACTGCAAAGCCAAGCAGGACAGTTAGACAGTTCTTCATAAATATTCCAAGTTAATATCCAAAGTGACTTGTAGCAAGTTTGCTCATGTGGATGGGGGTTCGAGGCTTCTTCCAGCCTCTAGAAATATTTTATATTTTGGTCAGTTAGCTAGTAAAGGGGACAATGCAGGTCAAGAAGCATGAGGTGTGCAGGCATTGTGGGGTGAACTGTAAAGCTAGAAGCTGTGGGGACTCAGAGCTGTGGGGAGAAGGGACATAGGAGGGGTGAGGTACAGTGTATGGGGAAGAGCCCTGTGGATCTAGGTAGAAGCCAGACAGGTTGGAGGAACTGGAGACCTAGACTGTGTGCTCACTGGCTGGTGACTGGTGACATCTCAGAGACCACAGCTTCATGCTCCCCCACCCCCACCCCACCCCCACCCCCACCCCCAGTTTTTGTCTTTGTCTCCATTTCACACCTGTTTCTCCACAGTGCCCTGTTCCAGCCTCACAGTATCTAAACCAACTTGACTTTCCATCTACTGGATAGAATCTTCTAGATTTGCTTCTTTCTTTAAATGATTTCTGCCATGCTCCTGGCCACAGAAATCCTGTAACTATCACGGCACATTCAAATGTATCTCTGCTTAAATCTGTTTCTATTTAATATGGTTTAAGTTGCAAATGGAAGTCTGGGCTGTCTTAAGGGCACAGTTCTGTCACGTTGGATACGTTCACATTGGTGTGCAGCTAACCTCTGAGGGCTTCTGAGTTTACATCTCTGGACCCATCACCCTCACTCCCACTCCCCACAGATATTTCCATGACCCCCAGCCACTCAGGTCAAGTCTAAGGGTAGAGACTGAGCTTGTCTCTTTGTCCCCAGGTCTTATGATATACCAATAAGCCAAGAGAGGTAAAGACAAATGACTCTTCTTATTTTGTTGACATGCTGCCCAATGGCGATTATTTATTCTGTGTCTAGCACTTTCTGAAGATTCGTTCTGTTTTTCTAAACAGCCACTGGTGGTGTATTTTTTTTTTTTTTTTTTTTTGCTGGTGGCCAGAAGCCCAGGGAGGAAGCCTAGAAAAGGCAGCCTGATGAGCTGACAGCGACCTGCTTCTTAAATCTCAAGTTGCCTGCCTGACTCCTGTCCATAGTACCCCTCACAAGTACAGCTCTGAGTCCACCCATCCTTTCATTTAGGGCCCTGGCACTATGCCCCTAGCTTACTGACCCACCACCGATCAGCTTCACTGACTGTCCTGTCCGGGCTTTGGAGGTGGCCACATTTCCACAGACACCCAAGCCTCTTGAAAGATGTCCATTCGGTGAAGTTCAAGGACACACACTGAAAGCTTCCGGACATGGCTGCCGCTTTCCTCCCTACAGCCTTCTCCTTTTTGGAGTCACGGCCCCTCTTTAGCTTTTGCTTTCTTGTTATTATGCTTTTGGTTTTCTGTTTCTTTGGTCCCAGATGTTCACTCCACATCTAAGAACGCCATCTTTTTAGGTCTGCCATTAGCCCACAGGCCTAGCACTCTGCCTGATACCTAGCAGGCATTTAGTAAGTCTTTATTAAGTGAGGGAGTGCATGGGTGCTGCTAATGGTCTGTCTCAGCTGTCACCATCTCCAGTGTCCTTCATAGACCCTACTGTCCTTCCTGGACCTTGTGCCCACTCTCTCTTGGGCCTTGTTCTGACTTCTAGTTCTATGTCTTATCCTTCTAACTGGGTTGTGCAGTGACACAGATACTGGCCTTATATTTACTTTTTGAAGTTTTACCAAGGCAGGGGCTTCTATTGCCTTGAATCCTCAATCTTCCAGGCTCCCAAGTGCTGGGATTATATCGGGATTATCCGTGTGCACTACCCCACCCAGCTGTAATACCACCCCTGGTTCTATCTGTCTCCCCCTCTGCACAGGCCCCACCCTCTGTCTCCAGCAGTGGAAGGAGCAAGACATTGTCCTCTCCTCTCTCTGCAGGCTCTGGGGCATCTTCCCTTCTGTCTGTCTTGTCTCTGCTCTGGCTCTCCATGGCCTACCAGTGTCCACAAACAGGAAGATTCCTGCTGGCCTTTCTGTTGTCTTCCTCACACAACACAGATAGGGTATAAAAATTATGGGTATTTTAGATTCAGGTCAAGAGACACCAGGCTGAGGTTCCCTACTAGCGACCCAGTACCAATCTACACTGAATAATAGTGGTGAGCGATTAAACATTCTGCTTGATGTATACGAGCACTGCCACCCCATGTGATGACTGTCACTGTCCCCAGTGTGTGGCTGAGCAGTAACGCAGAAGGAGGGTGAGGAGCCTGCCCAAGACTACACGGCTGAACTGGAAACTTTCAAAGCAGGATGTGTATAGGTCTACCGTCTGACAGATGGGAGACAAGGTCTCTTTGAGAAGCCACATCACGTGTTTTATCAGATGAGTGCGAGTCCCTGAGGAAGCCCACACAGTTCTCCTGGAGGGCGGAGGGCAGACAAAGCCTGGGTTCCCCATATCACAGCTCTCATGGCCTTTGTAACAGGCTTGGCAGGTTCTCTCTAGGATGTGCCTCCTGAGGGGCATTAATGGCAAATCTGTCTGGGAGAAGTTTTTCCTTGATTATTTTTTCCCCTTTAAAGCAAATTTTAAAATGGACAGAGCTGGGAGCAGATCAGGGCTGAATAAGCAGCAGAGGAGAGGGGAGGTGGGCCTGGTGGAGTGCCGGGGAGAAGGCGGCACAGAGGGCTACTCTGGGCACCACGCTTGGTGGTGGGAGAGAGGGGAGCAGGGACTTTGAATAGGAAAGCCTGTTTTGTAGGATTTGTGAGATACAGAGATAAGGACTCTGGTTGTGATTCTCAAACCAAAGGCCTACAGTGCAGGGACCCGGGGCTGGGAAGGCTGAAGTTTTGCAGTGGGGGAAATGTAACCATGGGGCCAAAGGTCATGGTTCCAGTACAACCCTTCTATTGCTGACTTCAGGGAAAGGCACAGAACCTTCTTGATGCCCACCAGTACTCACTCCCTAGAGTTCATGAAGGCTCAGTGGAGATAGCTGTGAAGCCATTTACAGTGGGTGGGGTGTTTTACAAGGGACTTTGCTTTTGTGACATAGTTGGCATATTCTATTCTTTGATATTAGAAAAGCCAAGAAATTTGCTTTGGCCAATGATAAATGAGAGAAAATAATGTATGTCCCCTTCCAGGGAACCCTTTGGGGTGGGAGTGTGATCCCCTTGTATTTCCCTGCTCTGGTAACTAGCAACTTTCCAGAAGGTGGGGATCTCAATGGTTAGAGCCCCGAGCGAATACAAAACAAGACAGACCCCTCCCACTTCCTAGGATACCAGGGAAGGCAGTGAGAACAAACACCAGTACCTTACATTCCTAAACATTCCTTTATTATAGCGGCCTAGCTCAGCCCTACTGACTGAGGGAGGAGGCCTAGCTCATCCATCCTGACCGAGAAGTAAGAGGATGGCAGGCAGCTATGTTCTGTTTTAGAGGTATGCTTGCTTCCTCTCTGTCTTTGCAGTCTCCACACTCCTCTCCTCCTCTCCTTCTTCTCTCAGAGGCTTCTCATAAGGTGGGCTTGCGACCAATTCAATGGCAAGATCAGTCTGTGACCACACAATGGCTAGTCGGCTAGTCAAGTCATGGTCCAAGATTTCCAAATGACCAGTGATGGCCACTGGGGTGGACGTTGGTGATTCAGCCTTCGCCTTAATAACTTAAGACACTATTAGAGAGAAGATCATTCAGAGATGGCCTCACCTGGGGATCCATTCCGTATGCAGCCATCAAACACAAGCACTATTGCTGATGCCAAGAAGTGCTTACTGGCAGGAGCCAGATATGGATGTCTCCTCAGAGGCTCTGCCAGAACTATACAGAAACAGCTGAGAATGCTTGCAGATAACCACAGAACTGAACACGGATCCCCCAACAAAGGAGCTAGAGAAAGTACTGAAGGAGCTCAAGGGTCTGCAACCCCATGGGAAGAACAACATTATCAACCAACCAAACTCTCCAGAGCTCCCAGAGACTAAAACACCAACCAATGAGCCCACATGGAGAGACCCATGGCTCCAGTTGCATATGTAGCAGAGGATAGCAGTGTCTGGCATCAATGGAAGGAGAGGCCTTTGGTCCAGTGAAAGTGCATTTTCCCAGTGTAGGGGAATGCCAAGACACTGAGGTGAAGAGGGTGGTTGGGAGAGGCAATGGAAGGGGGAGGAGGGAATGGAGTGGGGGGGAGAAGATAACATTTGAAATGTTAAATACAGAGAATATTTAATAAAAAAGTTAAAAAGAAAAAAAAGTGAAGACGCTTTCACTTCTTTTTTTTTTAAAGATTTATTTATTTTATGTATATGAGTACTCTGTAGCCGTCTTCAGACACAACAGAAGAGGACATCAGATCCCATTACAGATGGTTGTGAGCTACCATGTGGTTGCTGGGATTTGAACTCAGGACGTCTGGAAGAGCAGTCAGTGCTCTTAACCCCCAAGCCATCTCTCCAGCCCCAGTTCTCACTTGTTAAACTAACTGGACCACTGGTGAAGTGGTGTCAACAGGTCAGTTGTTACCATTCCAACTGCCCAGGAGGCCTGGTTCCAGCCAGCACTCTGAGTCTCCTCTTCCTTCAAAAAATACTTTTTGGTATATTTTAATATTTATAATTTTATGTATATGGCAGTTTTGCCAGGGTGCAGTGCGCCATAACCACACAGGCCCCCACAGAGGCAGGAGGAGGGTGTCAGGTCCCCTGGGACTGGGGTTATAGACAGTTGTGAGCTGCCATGTGTTAGGAACTGAACCCTGGTCCTCTGAAAGAACAGCCAGTGCTCTTAACTTCTGACCCTTCTCTCCAGGTCCCTGTATTCACCTTTGAAACTCGATTCCTTCATCTGTAGATCAGAAATGAAGGTTCTGTCTGTCTATTATTTGAAAGTATTATGTTAGTATCTAAAAGTATTCTTTAGACCTGATGGGAGGCCTATAAACCATTTCTCACAGGGAACTTTCCAGTGGCCAAAATCTGCAGGACAAGACAAAGTGGGCCGTTCTGTGCAATTAAAGCCATCTGCTCAAACAAGTCTTTGCAAAGCAAATTTTTTTGGAAGAGAAATTAATAGAATAGCTTTCAGAGGAACTTCAGATTTACAGGGGAAATTGGAGCATGAAATACAGCTTGCTCACATGTCTTTCCTCATGCACAGTCTATCCCACCGTTCACAGGAGTGCCTCAGTGTGGCATATTTGTTGTACTTGACAACACTTTATGCATGCATAGTTATTGACAAAAAAACTGTTGGGAAACGTCCTACGGGTTTCAGAAATGTGTAGCATCAGGAATGCGCCGGTGTACTGCTGTGGAGAGGAGTTTCCCTGCCCTCAAATCCCTGGTGCTCAGCCTTCCTGCTCTTCTGTGCAACCCACCCCTGGATCTACTGAGTTCACTGTCTGCACAGTTCTGCCCTCTCCTGTGCTGTGCACGCTGTGCGGCCATTCAAGTTGATGTCTTTAACCACCTTTCTCCACTTCTTTCTTCTTCTCCATCATCTTCTCAGCCCTCAGGCACTGAACGCTGTCCTCTTGTCTTTACGTTTATCTAATTTGCCTATCAGAGGACATGTTGGCTGACTGACTCCACTTTCTCTTAGTTACAGAAACAGAACAAAACAGACCCAAAATGCTATAAGCATTACTTGGCTGAGTTTTTGGTAGATTTAGGTTTTTAATCCTTTTGAGTAACTACCAAGGAATGATAGAGTTAAATTTCTGGGTTTGTTTTTTAATGAGGGTCTTGGGCCATTGATATAGTAAAGGTGGTCTCCATTAAACCTAATGACCTAAAACTAGCATCCACATTGTAGAAAAAAAAGAACTGAAAGATATTCTTTGTGCGCTCACTGACACTTTATCTGTCTGTCTGTCTGTCCATCCATCTGTCCCTTCCCTCTCTTAATAAATACATGTAATGTTGTAAAAACTTTGAACATTTCGAATTATTTTATTATTTTTTGAAAATGTAATAGAATATGTATTACTTCTATTTTTCACCCCCCTAACTTCCCATATCTAACCCTCACATTGAAAACAATAACAAAACTTGGGAACTGTCCTTCCACAAAATCGACTGCCCATTCAGATCTCACTGCAGTGTGCAGCCATCTTTGCTCCCTCGGCTGCACTGCTGCTGAACACAGCTGCACAGACCCGGCCCCTGGACCTTGTTCTGTTCTCTTGACTTGCTTCCCCTGCTTTAGGCAGTTCCACGATTTCTTCTTCATGGAGAACTTTAAATAAATAAGTTGTTGGGGGCTTCCCTTCCAAAATATACCTTTCATAATAAGAGCTCATTAAGAAATGGGACCTGAGGCTGAAGAGATGCTCTTCCAGAGGTCCTGAGTTCAATTCCCACCAGCCACATGGTGGCTTACAACCATCTATAATGGAATCTGATGCCCTCTTCTGGTGTGTCTGAAAACAGCAACAGTGTATTCATATATACTCATATACATAAAATAAGTCAATAAACTTTAAAAAGAAAGAAATGGGTCTCTAGACGAGGCCATGCCTAGACTGTGGTGTCTGTGTTCTACCTGGCAGGTACTCAGCTTATCAGGTAACAAGGTGGCCTGGAACAGCACTTGCTTTTCCAGAAGCCTCATGTTGCTGGCTTTCGGTCCCAGGAGGGCTTTCCTTGACTCCAGGCTCTAAAACACTGGGCCTGATTCTCAATACCCCTTGGCTTATTTGCTTTCAACATTGAAAATACTGGGGTGTTCCATCCAAATTCCCCTCTGCCTACATGCTCAGGATGCCTCCTTAGGGTGTGGCCCAAGAAACACTGTCCATTCAAGCATCTCACTCTATAAAACATAACTAGCACATGCCACCCCATAAAGCTGGTACTTTGGATGGGATGACACAGAAATCATTGGGACTCTGTACAAGAGAAAGTATATAGAGGAGGCTAAGTTGCATTACAGTCAATAGAATAAGAAAATGGTCTAAAAAAATGGCAGGATCCCATGCGGTTTCTCCAGTAAAATGCAACATTATAGCACATGAATTTCAATTTTCAGGTCGAGCACGCCCCGGACTGCTCTGCGGCAGTTTACGGCAGCCCTCTGATGGAAGTTCTGCGGGTTGAGTTTATTGGTTTCTGGCACCATGTCCCATATTTTGAGCAACTCTCATAAAATGTACTTGGGAGTTATTGTTTTCCTTTAAAGAATGTGAGAGTAAAACAGGTTCTTAATAAAGTGTTTTGAAGAGGCAGCGGCTGAAAACCGCTGGGCAAGAACTCAAGCTGTGGTAAAGACCCAAATGTGTCTCTAATTATATTGAATTTCCACGTAATAGGATAGCGAGGCTAGTCATTACTTCTGAGTGAGATTGTGTGCCCATAGGAAGTGAAAGTAGCCCTTGAACTTCAGAGAAAGTAGTAAAAGCGCTGTATCGTTGCATTTGATCTCAAATACCTCTCACTCTCTGTGTTGAAAGGTCTCCTTGATTCAATAAGACTCTTCAATAAACATCTGGTAGAAACCCATGGTTTTCCTTAAAATTAAGTTTTAAGTCTCCTTTCTATGGCCTTGCATCTCACTATGTAGACCATGTAATACTGATGCATTTTCAAGGCAGGACCCCCCCTACACCCGACGTAAACTTTAGTGACTCAAACTAGAGAGTGCTCAGTGCAGTTTTTAAACATGGAGCTGAAAGTTCAAGGGTTAAGCAGGCCTGAAATCTAGCTAAGACACTTTCACCGGATGTATAAATAATTCATCTGATGCCCGCAGAACTGCCTCGGCATTATTTGTCTCCCATAAGTCAAATCCACCAATAAGCAGGGTGCTGGCTGACTTTAAGGCACTTGTCTCTCTTGATGTGACCCTGACTTGACCCCAGCTTTCCGATTTCACAAACGATGACAGAGTGAGGTAGAACATCCCCGGGCTATAAGAGCTCAGCTCTTCCACAATGCACTGTCGAGTCCCACGTGCCGTCTAGACTCCGGTCTGTCTGGAGGCACAGAGTGCTGTGGTTGGTAGCAGGTTGTAGAAACTGTTCTCATTGTTTCGGAAAAAATATCTGACAAAAGCAACCTATGGGAAAGGGGGTTCATGGGACCATCTGAGGGTGTGGTCTATCCTGGAGACAGAGAGAGCTGGTCACATTATGTTTGCTGTCAGGAATCAGAGAGAAATGAGGTACTCAGACTGCTTTCTACGTGTCATTCAGTCTGTGGCCCCAGACCATGAGATTGGTGACACACAGGTTCAAGATAGGCCTTTCCTCCTTGGTAAACCTCTCTGGAAACATCCTCACAGACACCCTGAGGTACATTTCTTAGGTTATCCACATGGACACTGGACAACAGAGGCCTCTAGTGCATGCTTCATGGTCCCTGACCCAAGGCAGGGTCTTCTAAGGGCATTTTTTCTCACCTCGGCACTAGCCCCATGAATAAGACAGCAGAGATATAGAGCAATTTCAGAACCTTGTTCAAGCTGCTGCTGCCAGACTCACACTTGATTTAAGTGGTGGTTTCTTAACCACTTGCTTAGACAGGCATACTCTCATGGAGTCTTCTAAGATAACCATGTCACACGGAGCCCCTCAGAAACACCCACAGGCATGAATACAAGTAGCTGCTCAGAGAAATTGACTTTCAGAGAAACCAGTAGCTAACAATTAAATTCAGGACAGTTAGAAGCAGTTAGAACAGGCGCTTCGTGAATGCGAGGCGGACATGTGAGATTCACATTAGTAGCCTGGCCCGAACCAGGCCACAGTAAGTCAAGCTACTTTGCCGGTGGGTCTCAGCTTCTTTATCAGCCAAGTGAAGAGAATTCGATTTTTCATGCCTTTTATGGTTTGCATCTAAAATGTTCTGTGTTTGGAAAACCAGTTCCTAAGCAGGTAGCACTGTTTGGTGAAGTGGCAGAGTCTTTGGGAAGTGGGGTCTACCTGGTTGGAGTAGGCCACTAGGGATGAGCTTTGAAGGCTCTTGTCCTGTTCTCTGCTCCCTGAGCTGCCACTGTGTGAACAGTCTCTGCCACACACGTCCACTTGTCACAGACAGAACCCCCCCCCACCCTGACTTCCTGTCAAGATGGACAGAGACTGTCTGAAACCGTCCCGAAAAGGAAATCCCTTCTTCCTTGTGTTGTTTCTGTGAGGGTTTTATTGATCTCAGTGACACAAAAGCTAGCAGACTTTTTTATCCTCTGTCATGGAGCACTCTTCAGAAAGGGAGGGGCAACAGAGGAGAGACCCCAGTGGAACACAAGGATGGTGCTGGCCACCTAGGGCTCTAGTTCACCTGATGGCTGGAATCATGACCTCCCCCATCCCCATCCCACCGTAAGAGGACTTTGGGAGGCTTAAACCAAAGTGTTATGGCTTTTTCTCTAACTGCTTACTACCATCTTGGGCGAAATTTGTACTTCTCCGTGAATGGCTCCTTCCTCCGTTATCCTTCCCCGGGGCCATTTCCTCCGCTGGATTATGAGTCCTTGAATCAGGAAACAAGATTTTACCTTCAATGTCCTAGAAAATCACTGTAAGATTTGTCACAAGGATGAAACAAAGTCATTTTTACCTGAGGCTCCGATAGATAAGCCCCTTTAGTCAGATACTTTTCTATAAAGTAGAATCCTGGGTGAATTTACCATGCCAGGGGTTAATGCATTTAGCACCGACTCAAGATGGCAAATGCCACCGCCTGTCAACTCTACGACACAAGGATCATAAAGAACCCATCTGCTCCAAGTCTCCCTTATCTTCCATCTTCCCCTGGAAGATTGGCACTTGTTTCTGTTTTATTCAACCCTGGGATAAAAGGCCAGAGATTGTTTCTGGATCTGGGCTTGCATAAAGAACCATGGTCATGTGGCAATTTCTTTTTTTTTTTTTTTTTTCTCTCTTTATCCAAAATTTGATGTAATTTGTATTCTGCCTTCAAAGGCTCTGCTTACAGTGACCTTTAAGGCGCCCTCTTAAAATAGCTGACATGCTAGACAGAGGGCTTCATATATGCAGGGTCATTGTTTGTCTTTTGATATATTCAGCAGTCTGCCTTCTCCTGTTTATGTGCCTCCAGACAGTTATTATGTGTCATAATTCTTGGGATCATCGGCGTACCAATGCCTGTTTTCTTTACTTTATCTGTTGAGCAGGAGTGTGTTTAGTGTTAAGAATGATACATCATAAAGGTAGGAAAAGGTGAACCCTGTGATATATTACAAGTCTTTCATAGCATGAAATAAGCATTGCCTATTATTTTACTCCTGACGTTTTTATTTTTAAGGGAATTTCACTTGATTTGTGGTGCTGACACCTTTGATATGTTGTTTCCAGTGACCTTACATCCAAAATCAGTAGCGTGTGACGTTTGATGGCCCAGATAAAAAACATTAATGGTGGAAGAGAGGGTTTATTTTCCTGGTCATAAATTAAGTTTAAATAACTCTGAATTTATTTTAAACTCTCCAGTACTTTTTACTGTCCAAGCAATAAATGTATTTATTACTGGGGCCTGGCTGGTGCCAATGGAGATGGGTGTTTGGCTGCCCTAAGTCTCTCCCTCTGACTCCAGAACGGTTGATAAGGCTGATGTGTATCAACTATTTCCTAATTTCTGCGGATGGGGATTGGCAAGAGGCTGCTTATCAGAACGGTAAACCTGAAGTGATTTTGTTGCTCTCCAGGCTAACAAAAACAGGAGTTTGTACCATGTTTCCTGGAGCACGTGATCCAGCGGTGAGTGAGCTTTGGTCTGGAGTTTAGACAGGGAGAGACACACGTATGAACAGCCATACCTCAGTTGCTAATTTAATTTCCACACAGATGGGAATGCATTTCTCTATTTTTATCTAATTGTATGTATAGTATTTATTCATTAGGTTATCAAAAACATATATTAGAAACGTCAGTTTTAAGAGTTCTGTGATTTAGAATTATCTATACATTTCCAAACGGTCTCATCTCAGTTGAGCTGCTCACACACTAAACATCCAGCATCCAAAAGTGTCCAATTCGGTGGTTTTCAGTTTATCCACAAGTGTACAGCCTCATCTCTATGGAATTCTAGAATCTTGTAACCTCAGAACCTACCCCTGTGCTTCTCAGTCTGCCACTCTCCCCGCCTGTGACCACAGTGACCTCTTTGCTCTCTATGAAAATGCTGATTTGACATTTCACATGCCTTGTGTCGGGTCATAGGGAGCCTTCTGTACCTAGCTCATTCTGTTCTGAGTGTTGCTTCTAAAGCTCATGCATCTTACGGCATGTATCTGTGGCTGAAGAAAGTTCCATTGTGTGGATACATCCCTGGCTTATAGATAGATCACTTTAAGAAGTTCATCTACGTGTTCTTATTAAGTTGCTAGGCATTGTCTCCTATTTGGAACATTCTTTAAAAGTAAGACCTTGGACTGGGGAGATAGCTCAGTGGATAAAGGGTATGTTGTACAAAAATGAAGAGCTAGGCTCAAATCCTCAGAAAACAAGGTAAGAAGCTGGGTAGCACTGACAAGATGGCTGAGTAGGTGAAACCACTTGCCACTGAGCCTGATGACTTGAGTTGGGTCCCTAGGAGCCCCCATGGTAGGAGAAGAGACCCAACCTTATCTAGTTATTCCCTGACCTTCACGTGTGTACTATGACATTCATGCATGAGCACACATAAAAACAATCAATTAATCAATCCATCAACCAATCAATCAACTGAGTCCAATAATTTTAAGTCTTTAAAGATTTTATTTGTTTTTATTTTATAGCCATGGGTACTTAGCCTACACGGACATCTGTGTTCCATGTAAATGCAATGTGTGTCTGCCCAGGCTAGAAAAGGGCACTGGATCCTCTGGAACTGGGGTTATACAGAGTTGTTAGATGCCCTGTGGGTGCTGGAAACCAAACAGGATCTTCTGGAAGAAGCAACCAGTGCTCTTAATCACTGAGCCACCTCTTCAGCC
>NC_137953.1:29438650-29521150 GCF_963924665.1 Micromys minutus
AGCTCATTAGTATGGCGCGCTGATAATGATCTGATAACTCCTCTCATCCATTACTGATGGATGCCTTCCAGAAGACCTCTACACACTAACTCCTCAGCCAATTATGTGAACCCCTTTCCCCTTGATCTTCATCATTAACCCCAACTCACTTCTGCCAGGAACTCATGCTTTATTAATGGCAGCCATGTTCCCATACTTCTGATTTTTCTTTTTTTCTTGGACTTTTGGGAGAGTCAGGAAGTGAGAGAGAATGAAGGAAGCCCCCAGAGTTCGGCTATCTTTTCAATTTTCTGCAGTGGTTCCTGAAACTCACAGCTGGTAATAGTGAGCAAATGACTGTGAGACCAGGAGCCCCCCCCCATTCCAGTCCAGCCCCCTCCCACCACTGACTAATTGATTAACCAAGGGTTCTTGAAGAGAATGATTTGAGGAGGTAATTTATAGAGATGGTATCTTTTGTCATCATTTGTCTTTGAAAACATAGGAGAAAACTGCTTTCGGGAGGGTGCATCCGCCAACATGAGCAATAGCGGACGGAACATCATCAGTTACAGCATACTGCTCTATTTTGTACCTTTCCAGCCAGTCAAATATCCAATAACCACAACGGGACGGGAGAAAAGCCACATCTCCGCTCGCTGTGTTTTAAACTTTCCCAGCGTTAGCTTATGAAAATATTTGGGGTTGTTCACTGCTCTGCTCTCTGTGGTATAAACATTTATTTAAATGGGGCTGTCTCTAGTAATGAAGAATGAAGGAAAAACAATGGTCTGATTTTGACAAATTAACTTGTGATTTGGAGAGTCGGTGAAGCAGAGGAGAGACATTCCTAACTATACTAATTAAATGAGCTTGCAACATTTATTTTAATGCAATGGAACCAGCCATATGAAGATGAACATTTTAATTTATTTTGCAGTGACATTATGAAAAATTTCACTGTTGCAGATTATCTACAGAAACAAATCTCATCAGCATCTAGGTCGGTGCAGGAAATTTCCATTCTCCAAGGGCGGGGGAACCTGACCTTCCCCTGTGTGAGCCAGCTTGAATGACCTAAGCTGTTTGAAAAGTTCTTCCAAAGGTTGTGCTTCCACCAAGGCTGGGCTCTATGTTCAAATGACTTCTGTGCCAAGCACATCCATTTTTCATGGTGCGGCGTAGATGAAAGATTCTGAATCCATTCTGCGGGGAATGCAAATATAGCTCATTAGTTCTAAAACATTTTTCATGAAAGACTGCAGAGTATTTGTGGGCAGATGAGGCTGCAGAGCCAAGAATGAACACCACATGTCCCACTAATTGTCTTTTAAAGTTGTTCCTTTCCTCTCTGGCACCCGGTAGCTATTGAAAATCGGAAGCGATATGAAAAATGGGGCATGAGCTTAGCTTTGACATTGTTCCGTCTTGTGGGCATGAGTTTGTGTGCGTTGCATGTGCTTCTTCTATCCCTCTCTGTGTGAGGCCATATTCTAGAAGGTAAGGCGGTTCTGCAGATGATAAAAGCGGCCTTCTGTTTTTCCCGGAGACAAGTAGACTATAGTATCAGTCACCGATGGCTGGAGGACAGTATCCCTAGAACCTCCCTTGAGCCCATAGTCAATACTGACTCACAGTCACCAAGCAGACAAAATGGCCTCTTTCCAGAGAGGGTCTGGGGAGGCTGCTGGCTGCTGGCTGCTGCCACAACCAGCTTTAAGGGAGTCACCAGGCCAGGGATGCCTTTCTGGATGACATTCTTTTGGAAACTCTACCCAAGAATGGCAGAGACCCCTTCCCTCAGGAAGGAAGCTACCTAAGACTGTGCCCACTGACTACCCCTTAAGTACCCATGGGCATGGGTCTCGTGACCTCTGAAGATCCTGTCCCCCTCTAGCCCCATCTATTTGTCCATATAAGACCAAAGATGACACTACTGTAAGCAAACCCTGCCTTTCACTG
Source organism: Micromys minutus (assembly GCF_963924665.1). Lineage (NCBI taxonomy): Eukaryota > Metazoa > Chordata > Mammalia > Rodentia > Muridae > Micromys > Micromys minutus. The sequence continues at coordinate 29,440,592 of NC_137953.1, forward strand.
AGAGCCCTGTATGATCACAATCACTGCACAAAACTGTTCTCAAGTGTGTCTGTGGCACTCACGGGGGAGCTTCCCATGGAATCTATATTCACTGCATACGTGAAGCTGTCCACCCCCCCACCACGTTAATGTCTTGAAGATCTGCTCTGTGCTGTCTTTAGAGTTCTCCTGCAGTCCCTGGGCATAAGCAGAGCATCCTTATCCCTGGGTACCCACAGGGAGACTCAATACTGCCCCTAAGTCTGGAGAGACTGTAGGGTGGGGTGGGGTGGTTGAGCTGGGAGAGAAAGACCTGCCTCTGGGCTGGAGTAACTTCAGCAGGCTCTGAAATGGTCTGCAACTCTCAGGCTTTTCTGTAGGTTTCCGGGCAGCTCCAGTTTCCAGGAAGACCCAGTGCAGGCTGCATCCTGTCCGAGAGGCGGGACTGTGGAGCCTCCTCTAGCCATGGGTGGTAGACAACCCCGGAGAAGGCCAGGTTCGTGAAATCTAGACAGTTCTATGGGAATGGCTTGAGACTCCTCGGTAGTACCCAAGGCATTAAGAAAGTAACTGCTAGCGTTTTGTCTAGCCAAGATAGTATTCCTGGTCAGTTCTACCCGCTATTTGTGTGTTATATATTTTGCATGAAAAAAAATTGCTCTGCTCACAAGATAAAATGCAAATTTCCATGGTGGGAAAATTAAATGAATTATAAACCAACTATCTATAATGAGATTGATACCACTTCCTTTACCATCCCCTCCCTACAAAAAGCAAGCAAGCCAGTCAAGGATTAGGAAAATTTCAGATCATAGGGTTCCAAAGACCCACTTAGAATTGTGCTGCAGCTCAGCTGACAGCCGATTGAAGGTGTCCTGTTGTAGTCTATAAGATGGCATCGTGAGGTTTCCTGTAATGAGAGGGATGTTTGAAGGTGAGCTCCGATAAAACCAAAGCCAACCAACCAAACAAACAAAAACTCAAAACCTCAGAAAATGACGTTTTGCAGAGAATCTGGAACACTCTGATCCCAACCCAGATCCTGTCGATCTCTCTCAGCCTGGCCCACAGTGCTTGTGAAATAAGGTGTACAGAAAGCTGGGAGGGGCAGGTGAAAGTGGACCTCGGCAGTAGGAACTTGAGTCATATAGACCCAAGATAGTGGCCTTCTCTCCAAAGCCAAATGTAATTAATGGCTAACAGTGATTGTCAATAGGACGGGTCTAGAACCACCTGGGAGACAAGTCACTGGGCATTATCTTAATGAGGTTAATAAAAGTAGGAAGACCCGGGGGCTGGAGAGATGGCTCAGTGGTTAAGAGCACTGACTTCTCTTCCAGAGGTCCTGAGTTCAGTTCCCAGTAACCACATGGTGGCTCACAACCATCTGTAACGAGATCTCTTCTGGTGTGTCTGAAGATAGCTACGGTGTACTTACATATAAAATAAGCAAATCTCTAAAAGTATTTTTAATTAAAAAAAAAGTAGAAAAACCCAGACTAAAAGTGGGTACCACCACTCCCTGGGCTTGGGTCCTAGACTGAGGAGAAAGCATATTTGTTTACCATTCTATTCCTTAAGCTCCTGTTCCCATGACTTCTCCACCACGCTGGAATGTTCTTTGAAACTGTGAGCCAAGATAAACACTTCTGTAAGTTGCTTTTGTTAGAGTATTTGTATTATACCAACAGGAAAAGTGACCAATATATCAATATCTTTATTACAATTTTCCAGTCTCCAAGATAGCCTGTGATGGTTTCAATGAGCAATGTCCCTTGTAGTCTCAGAATCTGTGCATTTAATTCCCCAGTCAATGGCTCTGTTTGAAGAGGTTTAGGTGGCGCAGCCTTGCTTAAGGAAATGTGTCACTGGGAGTGGCTGTGGAAGTAAAAACCTCATCTACTTGCAACTCACTCTCTCTACTTTATGCTTGAGGTTCAAAATGTAAGCTCTCAGATCTCAGCCCCAGCAACCATGCTTGCTACTTGTTGCATGCTGTCCCTGGTATAAGGGACTCTCAACCCTCTGCAAGCATAAGCCAAAATAAACTTACTTTATTATGGCAACAAAATAGAAACTAACCCACAGCCTGTCATGGTGGTCCAGGCAGAGGGGTGGAACCCATCTGCTCCTGTTCCAATCCCAGCTCTAATACTTTCTAATCACAGTTTCCCTGGGCAAGTTATTTCCTGCATCTCTATTTTCTTCTCAGTCAAATGATGGGGCTTTTCTGCAGAGCTGTTGTAGATATTAAAACAGACCATGGGGCTGAGAGCATGGGGCACAATCTCTCAGTCGGCCTGCTCCAGTTCTCCTGTGGCACTTTGGAAAGACAACAGAAGTGGGGTCTGACATTTCACATGCTCAGGCATCTGGAGACTAGAGGAAGGATCTTCAGAATCTCTAAACCAACGTTTTTCTCTACAGACTCGGAAACTGAGGCCCCATAGCAAATGTCACGACTGGAAGTTACCGCAAGATCATCAACTACAAAATCTCCAGTGACATGAGCTCCAGCTAGGCAGGTGGCAGCATCATTGCTTGGGTGGCAAATCCTTGGCAGAGCTCTGCACTCTCTTGTAACACCATTGGGAAAGCCAGCAACGCAGGACAATGAAGAGGTTATCCTTTGCATAAATTAGCATGTAGCTGACATACAGTAAGCGTGTAGCAGGAAGGTAGAGGGGTATCATCCATACTGATTTCTGTTTATCATAGACTGGTGGCAGGTGGTTGGTAGCAACCCTATCCACCCTACGGGCTCCTCTGCAACTCAACTTTAACCTAAGCCACACCTCTCAGGGGCAGAGAAAAGAGGCATGATGGCTGGCTATCAATTTAGCAGGCTTTAGGATCACCATGGTAATGAGTCTCGGGGCATGCCCGTGAAGGATTTCCCAGACTAGGTTAATGGAGATGGGAAGACCCAACCTAAATGTAGCGGGCACTGCTCTATGGGCTGGGGTCTTGGACTGAGTAAAAACCATCATTAATGGCCTTTACCTCCTGATTGTAAATGAAATGCAACCATGTCAAGCCTCTGCCACCATAATGTCACCGCCATGATGAACTGTGCCCAAATCTAAGTCTGCATGTATGTGTATACATGAACACATACAATGTGTGTGTATATGTCTCTCTCTGTGTGTGTGTGTGTATTCCTTTCTTTCCTTAAATTGGCTTTGTCAGGGTATTTTGTCACGGCGACAATAAAAGTAACAAGAGGGTTCATTTGTTTTCCTGAAACTTTCACTCGAGCCCCCATTAGCAGAGAAGGAAAACACACTAATTTCCAATCCTGCTTACACTCCGTCCATCCAGTCCTTTAGGTTGTACCAAGCAAGGCTCTTTGATAATTCGGTTCTCTATTCCGTAGTCTGTCTTCCTGGTACTTCTTTGTGTAGTTGCCTCTTCTGCTCCCATGGTGATGGGGTGTCTCCTGGAGACTGCTACCCCTGTTGGCAGTGGCAGCTGAAGTTCAAGGTGGTGAACTTCTGACCTAGGGCTTCCGGCCTGAGAGTGCTCTCTAGCTCCCCCTGGAGGCTGACTCAGTACAGCTGGCTTTGACCTGATCCATTCTGCTGCTCTGGATGTAAAAGCTCTCCATGCTGCATGGACCTCAAGAGATACCAGTACCTGGGTGGCTTACCCAGAGAAATGAATGTATTTCTGGGACTTCTGAGAGCTGGAACAAGGGCTGGCACGCTTAATATTCAGTGAGGGTTCTTGCTCTGCATTGTAGACCACCTTCCTGTGCCTACAAATGAGCCTCTTTTGTATATGTTGCATCTCTCCCCATGGAAGGCCACCAGTTAAATAACAAATCTTTATGACTACACTTAACTTTGTTTCCCCAATGCCTTATCTCCAAATATGGACGCAGAATTTTGTTTAATTTGGAGGTGGATTAGGTGCTAGGAATGATACGATTAAGCCTAGATACTGTCTAGTTTAGGGAAGATGATAGGTATGTGGCTCGTAAATGAAGAAAAAAAGCTAAGATGGCATTTCTTACAGCAGAACACTTGTGACTTGAGAGACCTGGGATTTAATCTTTTAATGATTTTCTGTATGACCCTAAAGTGACATAATTGCCTCTTGGGGAGGCTGATGACCTGCTTCCTAAGGTGATTAAAGGGAGGCAGCAGAGGACATGCTTGCAAAAGTCTTTTCTAGCAAACACAGAATGCTGTTAGATGCTTCAAATAAAAATGCTGGTGATGAATGCATCACCTCCCATCACTCACAGCGTCTGTAGAATAAACCATGAGTACTAACAGCTGAAACCCCGTCTCCACGGCATGGATGGCAGCTGGGAGGGAAATTGGGTCTCCCCTTCTCGAGGTGGCTAAGGAGAAGCTTGGGGAAATGAGCCCAAATGAACAGAGATGGAATCTATGAAATTCAAGACAACACACCAAACATTCTACAGAAGCCTCCTGTGGCTGTTTGTCAAAGAGAAGCAAACCCTTCAGGGCGCTCTCTTTAATATACTTTTAGTAAATGCTTTATTGTGTTGGATTATGGGAATTAGGGGAATGAAGAATCCATACAGTATTTTTCAAAGGCAATATTTTTGGAATCACAAATTATATTGAAATTTTTATACCAAGAAAATAAAAACAAAGATCAGAAGAACTAAAGAGCATTTATATATGTCTCTACAGAGATATATATGTATATTAGCAAATTGAAATATAGCAAAAACACACAAAACACCCCCGTAAAAGAGATGCAAATTATATTTTTGACACATTTTCAGCACAATCACCTAATACAATTTTCTTTTATAGGCAGAGGTAATAAATAGTGCAAATGTATATTTATGGTGTATTTGACAAATGCATTTGCTCTCAGTCAGGGGAAAAGCTCCAGTGGTTTTACTGTTGAAATGCTTCTCATCTAGCTCGACTAAATTGCCCTTCTTTCTTCTGAATTCCTCACTGTGACCAACTTAGAGTGGGGAACACCTTTTGGTCTCTACGCTTGAGGCATGCATGGAATGTGAAATTGGGGCAAATCTGAGACCTGGGTGTTCCTTGCTCCTACAGACTTCTCTCTTGTCCCACTGAGTCCACATGTCCCTCGAGAGAGAAGCCAAGGTCTGCTCCTTCTCCACAAATCTTTCAGCCTCCAGGACAGGGCTTGCCTTTCTGCAGGAGTGCATCTGGCTGTCTTTAGAGTGCATGGTGACAGACCGGTGTGCTCAAAAGGCATCTCTTCAGACTAAATGGGACAGACTATAACTTCTAGGTCCAGGTAGACAATGAGAAAGCTCAGGAGCCCAGGTCTGCCAAGGAGAAGGTACCAGAAGATAAGAATAGAAAAACGAGAATCTGGAACTTTGCCCATTAACTGGAGAACCCTACCCTCGGCTGCCCTTGGGGAAAGGCTTTTGGTGAATACTCAGAACAGGGGAAGGGGACAATCAACGGGGGGGGGGGCAAAAGGATGGGGCTATCAAGGACAAAAGACAACTGAGACATGAAAAAGTCATCTAGGTGCCTGCAGATGTACACATATATACCTATAGATGACCTGTAACGTCATCCATGTCCTCCTCTCCCCATCTCAACCCAGAGGAGTAGTCTTAGGGACAGGCATAGCATAGACTGGGTCATTTTACAACAAAGACCTAGCCTTTGACATCAACATAATAGTCACGGGCTCCTGGAGATAGAAACATCAAATACAATCTGTAAAAGGTCATCAGAGGTCATCACTCTTGGTACCCTCTGCCCACCCGGGCTGTAGCATGAAGGCTCTGGATAGGAAGGGCCTGGTGCTTCCTTCTTTTATATATGAGTTCTTCTCTCCAGGCCTGCAAATGAGACCCAAGCCACCCCACCATGCTGCTGTGAGCAGATATATTTCAATTTCTTTAAGCTTGGGTGACATCCTTGGATGAGGAACTCTAAGTACCAAGAATTATTGTTATTACTACATAGTTACTGCCTAGCATGCAGCGAATTACCCTGTCCTGCTGTGTAGAAGATGTATCGTGACGGGGAAGTGTGGAGGGAGGAGAGACTTGGAGACTGCAGGAGGAAGTAGAATGAAGTGTGCTAAAGAACAGCAGGGACTGAGAGGACCCGGTGCATGGAGACCTCCATCAGCCACATACTTAGAGCCAAAGGCAAGACGTGTTTCCTTCCCACCAAGACAACACAGGATACTGTGAAGAAGCTAAGATCAGAGAAACCTACTGTGCGGTTTAGAAGCATGGCTCTAAATCCCAACCTCAAGACTCACTGTGTGTCTCCCACAAGTGTGTGAGCCTGTCTGGGCCTCAATGGGTAGTAGCTGCTTCACAGAACTACAGCAACCACTACAGGTGTTAATAATCTTGCTATGATAGGCCTTGATTCCTCACATCAGGATCTGGTTCATATTCAGAAACATTGTTTCCCAACAGAGTCAGGATTTCCTGGAGGGGCCACCAGAAAGAACAAGGAGACATGTTCTAATAGAGAACTTGCCTGAAGGGTCTAGTGACACCTCCAAGAATTACTGAGGACCTCTACTGGGGACCTCAAAATCATGGCTGAAAGATGAGTCCAAGAGAAAAACAAAACCCAACCAACTCAAGCAACCCAACAACAGCAACAAACCTCTTGTTAAAGAGGGACCAACATACCACATGACAGATCATTGAGGAATTAAAAACAATGCCCCTGCTCATCACTTCAGCAAGACTCCTGGACAGAAATGCTGCTCACTGTACTCTGCTTCCTCTCCAAAGCATCAGAGCCTTGGGGAATCTACTGTAGGAAGTGTCACCCCAGGACTGCTCACAGACACATAATGATTGAGTGTGAGATCCAGGGGCAGATAAAAGAGAGAAGCAGAACAAGTCCTAAGAGGACAGAGAGTGAAGGGCATTCCAAGCCCTTCTCAGCTTTGGTGGTCAAAATGATCAGACTCCTTCCAGGGACTCCTTCCTGGGTCAACTTGGCATAAGAGCCTCTGGTCTAGAAGGCAGATTGACCCTCCCTTCCAGTGTGATACCTGTAAGTGATGTTCCTATGCTGGAAGCCCAGACGGAAAGGTTCAAGTCTTAATAACTAGTTTTCCCCATCCACAAATGGCCTGAGGTTGGTAGGTGAATTATTTGCATCAAGTTTATGATTTGAAGACATGTCACTGAAAGCCCAATTAGGACCCCAGTGACATGAATTAATTCGAAACAGTAAACTCCACGTGGAATAAATCCACCATTCTGAAGTGACAGGAACAAGGCTATTGGATGTACCAGCTGCCCTCCTCCTCCTCCTCTCTGCTCTTGCTAGTTTCCTTTCTGTCCTCCCTAAATACTGTGAAGCCAGAGCTTGCTAGGCTTCAAACACAGCCTACAGAAGAACATCGGGTAAACAAGAGACTGTTGCTGACTGTATGACCCTTCCCCTACTCCAGGGATGAGAAGGTAACAGATCCTTATGGAGCATTAAGTCAAAGGGTATCTCCTCCATTTTCCTCTTAAGGTCTCCAGAATTATTTCCTAAACTCATCTCTCCATTAAACTGATAAAACAAAACAAACTTTTAAAAAGTACCCTAGACAATAGAATAGATTGTGGGATGCCAGAAGGTAGTAAAGTCTGCTGGTATGTTTACCGAATTTTTTTCTATTCCAGGACAAGGACACTGTTCAGGGCTGAGAGGCTCTTGGAGCTTCTGGATGAATGATCCGGTGAAGCCTGTGCATGATTTCTTGGAAGGAAGCTGGTGGGACACCTCCTTACCCCCAGTCAGACATTATATGATTTAGTATAGTGTCAGAAACACGGACTGTTATCTCTGGAGGTGGCAGAGTCCTGTGGGGATGTAAATTAGGTACAAGGGTCCGTGAATGTTCAGTCCCACTACCGTAAGGGCTTTGGGACCTTAATGAACATGCCTGTCACTCTGTCTATGGAGATGAATTCAGGAAGCCCCCACTACCAACATAGCAGAATGCACTTGGGCTTTCTCTCCAGACTAAAACAGAGGATTGGCAACACATGAGTGGGCAGGGCCAAAGTACACTGATTCCATACATACAGCACCAGGCACACAGACACACAACACACCAGCGCGAAGCAATAAAAGAAGATCATCTGCTGGACGAAATGCTTTCAACGGTGACCTTTTGGTGACTTTCACTGCATGCAAATGAGAGAAGCCAGCGCTTCTGTGCATTTGGAGAATTTTAGAGAAAGCTGCACACTGCAGGCTGAGCCCAACCCGACGCATCCTCCTCCTGCCCCTTCCCTCGGTTGGCTTTGAGGAAACATCCCTCCCAGTCTGAGAATCCATCTTGTCTGATTAATGATGTGTACACAGGGATTTCAGTCCCGTCTCCCTTCTTTTGGTCTGTTTTATTCAGTTCTTTGCTGTGTTACAACCCTGCGGATAGATGGTTCTGCCATGATGAATGTAAAGTTTGCATAAGCCATGTAACAGCAGGACAGCCTATTATCACTGTACATTTTCCATGGCTGTGCAAACCTCTGTAGGCTATTTTATTGCTAATAGATCCACAGAGAAACAGTAGTGATTTTACGACTCTTTTTAAAATGGAAATTCATGTTTGAGAAATACAACTGGGAGGAAACAGATGTAAACCACTTAAGCATTTGCAGAAAATTGAGATGCACACTCTTATTTACAGACCTCCATCGCCTCCGTCGCTTTATTTCAGAATTAAAATAAGCAATCTGTTTACCATGGGAAATGAGAAACTGTAAACTTGTTGTTTTCCCTTTCACACGGCAATGGCCGCCGCCGTTGGGTTTAATGGCAGAGCAGAAACAGGGTGGCAATTTTTTCCCCTTAGATTTTATTGTCTCTAACACATTCCCTCTGTAATCTGCCTGAGAGGTAGGCAAGTGGGAAAGGTTTTAGCATAACTATATGTCTGGATTCGTATTATGTTTTAACATCTCAAATGATTACCCAACACATTAGAGGGGTTTTAACCAGGTATTTAACAGTATCTGGAAATTGCCTAAAATACTGGAGGAATTGCTTTTGTATGTGAGAACATAGAAACACAATCTGTCTGAAACTGTGTGTTTGTATCATGTTCCAACCTTCCCACAGCTTAAAGAGGGTGACAAGTATCTGTTTTGTAAAAAAAAATAAAAAAATAAATATAAAATAAAAAAAGATGTAAATTAAGGTATCGTGAAGTAATACGCAGATGAGTTATCTGTACCAAACTGATCAGGGCCCTTTCTCAGGATCTGTGGAGCCTCCTTTGGCTTTTGACTTTGGCGTGTATTTATGTTTCTAGTTTTAGATCTCTATCTTTTCTCTATTATGGCCAGATATTCATTAAGTAAGATACGCTGTTTTTACCATTTCTAAAGGTAGAGTTCAGCAGTGCCAAATGCACTCAGATTGTTGGACAACCATGGCCACCATCCACAAAGGGAGTTACAATATGTGTCTCTTGGTGTATTTCACTTAGTGACTTAGTGACTCTACAGGTTCTTCACTGATGTGCTGCGTGTGTGTCAGGGTGACGTGTGTGGCCAGTGACCTGTGAATGACATCGTATGCTGTGGTACACTGTGGCTCTGCCCGCTCGTGAGTTGACAAGCCTCTGATTTTTATATGGAGAGGCAGCCCAAGTACAAATGAGGGTAGGGTTGTTCCTGATCCCTAAAAAGCAAGCTGCAACTAGCTAAGGAAAAGATCTCCTCAGGACTAGGGATGGCAGGGGGGCCTCCTGAGAAATAATGGTTTCTATCATTATAGGCGATGCAGATAGAATATGTGTTCTTATCCTAAAGTTGTTTGTTTATTGTTGTTAGCATGAAAAGAGACCAAACCTGACCCTCTTAGAAAGTGCAGTTTGTCTCACATAAGATATGAAGAACTTACAGCCAAAGTCAGAAAATAGAGCATTCTTCTAGCCATAGTCACCGCCCCCCCCCCCCACACACACACAACTCAGTGGTTCTCAACCTTCCTAATGCTGTGACCCTTTAAGACAGTTCTTCATGTTGTGGTGACCCTCAGACAAAAACTTACTTCTGTGTTACTTCATAACTGTAATTTTGCTACCATTATGAATCATAATGTAAATATCTGACATACAGATTATCTGCTATGTGATAGGGTTGAGACCCACTGCCCTAGCTTCGTACCATCGAACACGAAGAGGACCCTGGGGAACTTTCTGACAGTGGCCTTTGAGTCACAACTCAAGGCACAGCCACAGCGGACAGAATCAGTGCTCACACATCTGTGTGACAACTTTACTCCCTGAAATGGAGAACGAAGGCCGACCACACAACTATTCGCTGTGCACGGCTCCTCTCTCTTGAACTGGAGAAATTAAACAAGTGTTGTCCATTTCTCCCTGGTTATCTTAAGGCCCACCTGCTGCAGAGGCATCTCTGTTCACAGCCCCTTAACACATAAGCTAATTGCAGTAGAAGCTTCACGACCTCCCCCTGCTGTTGCTGTTGTCACAACTGCCCCCCCCCCCCCGCTTTCCATGGACTCAGCCATGCATTCTGTGCTGCTGGGCATCGTTAATGACGCAGGGTATATCACCTGTGACCGGAATCCATTGCCGTCCAGTGTGGGTTATCCAGTAGTTAAGCAAGCCCGGGAGTTTGCCTAAACATCTCTGATGTTTTACAGAGAATTTAGACAGTGGATGTTTGTTGAGAACACGTCTTATTAACGAAGAGGTTTGCTTTAAGCATCACAGGAACAACATGCCTGTGAGCGCTCCAGGATACTACCCAAGTCATTGGCCTATAGACATAGCACCAGTAAGGGCTAGACAGGTTTCTTTAAAAAAGGGGGAAAAAGTTAAAAAAAACACTTTGTTTTAATTTTAGAATTTATACATGAGAACTATAATCATATGACTTCTATTCCTCTTTCCCTTCCAACTTCTCCCATGTCTCTATTCCTTCCAAAACTCATGAACTCTCAATTATTATTATTACATGTACCATACTATTGATACATGTAACATATATATAATATTATATATATACATATATATCATGTTGTTTATTTAGTATTGCTTAGATGCATATGTGTCCATTTATGACCATTTGGGATTGGATAACATACCAGAGGACTTGCCCCTGGAGAAGGCTAATCTCCCCCTCTTAGCAGATATGAATTGTCTGTAACACTTTAAGGATAGGGCCTTGTGAGATTTCCCTCATTTGTGTTGAGGTGTCGATTAGTGTTGTCATTTTGCAGATCTTGTTTAGGTTAGCACATGGTTAAAATTTCATGGATCTAACTGCCTGCCACATACGGTGCCTGTCTATCTGGAAGCAGACACCAAATCCTGGTCCTCTGGCTCTTAAGGTCTCTCTTTTTGTGATGTTCCCTGAGCCTTGGTTGTAGGGGTTATACTGTAGATGTCTCAGGTGTGAATGGTGGTCCCGAGTAGTCAGTTGGAATCTGCATTTTCACCTTTTGTTGTCTGTTTTCTGTGGATATTTGTGGAGCTCTCTGTCTGCTGCCACAAGAAGCTTCTGTGAGGAGGGATAAAAGTTACACTTCTCTATGGATTTAAGGACAGGATTTTAGAATGCAATTGGAAATGACACTGCTTTAAGAAAGTGGCACTAAGTAGTAGGTGCTTCTCTACAGCCAATGGTATCACCAGCCACAGGGAGTTGGCTAGGCTTGCCACGTCAGGCATGGGCTCCCTCCTACTGAGTGGGCCTCAGTCCAATTAGATGGTTATTGGTTACTCCTAAGGATGCCACTCTTGCATGCTCTGGTGTACCTTTCTGTGTGAATCGTTGTTGTGGTCCATAGGTTTTACAGCCAGGTAAGACTTTTAATTACTTTTCTCCCTTGGCAGCTTACAGAGATCCTTCAAATATGAGAGCTAAACCTTTGGGAAGAGGCTTCCAGGTCAGTTCCAGCTCGATTTCTCTAAATCCTGTGTCCAAAGCATTTGATGCCTTCAACAATAGGGTCTTACCTTTAATTTCTGGGAGGGAAACAAGGGAAATCACAATACCCTGCAGTTTGGGGAAGTCTCTTGGACAAAGGAAGTTTCCCTTTCTTGGCACTGGCGAGCCATACAGTCTATGGCTCTTGAGGGGAGCCCTATATTTTTGTTATTTAAAAATTACTATTATGTTAATTTCTGTTTTATACACAATAGCTGGGATATGAAAACAGCCTAGGTGTTCATCCACTGATAAACGGAAAATGAAATGTTGAAACTATACATAGTAGAATTTTGTTAGAATATGTGGGGGAAAATGAAATTTGAAGGTAAGTGGAACTGAAAATCTCACACTGAGAAAGAGAACACAGAAAAGTAAACAAGGCCCAGAAAGACTGATGCTACACTTTCTTACTCATGTATAGACCCTAGCACCAAGTCTTTAGTTTTGTGTGTTCCACCAGGAGGGTCTACAGAACACAGGAACCTAGATTGGAGGAGAAGAAAGATCTTAGGGGAAGGGAGTTAGTAAGACACAGATGATATGAGAAGATAGGAGGAAAGTCTATGTGGAAAAAAAAGATAGGAGGGCAGGGCAAAGGAAAGTGTCACGTGACAGATAACTAACACTATGGCTTTCTGAAAAAAATGGAAGCTTAATGGAGTTACACACACGTGTGTGTGCTCGCGCACACACACACACACACTCATGTGCGCACACCAGCACAAGAGTTTAATTGAAGTTATTTCCTGCACAAAGGGTAATAGTAATAGTCCTCCCAGAAGCCATAGGTTGCCAAATAAAAGTAATCCAGTGCCTGGTGTGAGATACCTTCTCTCAAATTGTTTGTTGGGGGCACCCTAGGGACACCTCCCCATGTACAGGTCATTGACATTTCTCTTGGTTGCTGACCAGAACTTGATTCAGCAGAAAGGTCAAAGTGTCTGTGGAGTGCTCAGCAACTACTGGGACATCTGAATCCCATCCCTCCTGCAAGGCTCAGAGACCATCGTGGAAGATGGGGCAGAAAGATTGTAAGAGCCAGAGGCTGGAGAGGACCAGACTAAAACAGCATTTTCTGGACATGATAGCACCTCTTCACTCTGAACCTTCTAACAGCAGTGGTTGCCTGCATAAGACATGTACTAGATCAAGCCAGTCAACATTCCAACATGGCTAGGGAATGGCTCATGAGCTGCCATTCTAGCTGAGGAGCTATTGACAGCTGATAACTTCCTGAGAAGGAAGAGTCCGTTTTCTTTTTGGGTGTGGCCTCTGATAGTTGACCATGCTACCTAAGAGTATGGGCAGCACAGACTAAATTCAATGAGTGTGTGTGTGTGTGTGTGTGTGTGTGTGTGTGTGTGTGTGTACATGTGAGAGAGCGAGAGAGAGAGAGAGAGAGAGAGAGAGAGAACACAGATTTGGGAGGTGATAAGTCAGGAAGCAGTTAGGAATGAGTATATTCAAAATACATCATGTGCATAAATGGAATTCTTAAAGAATTAAAAAACCATCACTTTTTAGAGGACTCCAGAAAAAAAAGGAAAGAAAATTTGTTTTATACTCAGGAGAAGGCAGGTGATCAAAATCTTCATCTCCAGCGGAAGAGGTCAAGAAAGGGAATCTGTACTTACTGAGCTTGCACATCACCACGCATCTGCATCCTTATCTCCTCTTATCCCCAGAAAGTAGGCAGTGAGATCTCTTTTTCAGTGTTGAGTCTATGTTTCTGCTGCTTGTGATGAAGTAGGAAACCAAGCAGAATCTACCAAATCTGAGTTCATTCTCTTCCAAAAAACCACAGCACACTCCACTCAGTTCCAGGTCTAGCATCAAGGCTGTTTCCATGAGCGCCCTGAGTCTGCTGGTAAACAATTGGGCTGCTCTCGCTGGGACAGGAAGGGGTGAGAACCAAGCCCATCCCTAGACATCTTCTCTTGCTGTCCAGATAAAGAACTTGCCTCTAAAAGTCAGCTGGACCATCTCTTGCTAGAATCCCTTCCCTGGGAGACACAGAAACTGTGTCCACATTTTCCTAAACTGCCACAAATGGAAAACTGAGGTGTGACTTGCCCAACAATCACCCAGAGAATCAGTGGGTTTATTAGGTTTACTCACAAAGCAATTAGTGAGAGGTATAAACAGGAACTGGGCTGTCTGTCAAGCAGCCACAGTGGAAAGTCTCTCTCCTCCAGGGATGACAGCTTCCCTGTAGATGTGCAGATGAAGTCCCCTGCCTTCATCTTTCTCTACCTATATCCTCTGGCCTCTCCCCCAAGACTATCTGCAATCAGGGCAGTACTGCACACAACTTGTTGGGAGTTGTGGTTAGATGCTCCTAACTGCTACCTCTAGGAGGGTCAACCACCCCAGCTGTGATAACCTTCTGCCAACAGACCCAGCAGAACTTCTGAAGATGGGTGGCAATGTGGCTAGGAGAACAGTTCTGGAGGACACTCTACAAACTGCAAGACAAGCCCTGCTGGGCTATGATGTACTTAACCTTGGACTGCTAAGTAAAATTGGCCAAATTCTTCCCAAGTTTCTGACACTCCTGTTTCTTTTTATGTCCTCCACAATAAAACCAATGCATTAAGCTATTGAGGCTCAAGAGCAAAATGGCTGCACATACATCCTTGGCTTATTCCAGCACTAGACTGGTTGGTTGGTCTGAGCTCCTGTCACATGCATAGCCCATTCCCATTTACATTCTTCTCATTTTCTTCTGACTTTTACAGAGAGCCCAAGAGTTCCTTTCTGTGTTCTTCTCTTCATGGTTGGTCTCAAAGCTAAAAGCAAAGCAAGAAGCCAGCCCTAACCTCTCCTCCATCCTTGGATTCTTATGTGCCCTGAAGGATGGGAAAATGGGGAGGGCAGGGCAGGATGGATGCCAGCTTTACCCATTTCCAGGGTAGCTGACTCATGCCATGGACCTTTGTAATGCCCCTGACTCTAACTAAGACTAGAATGTTTGTGACTCTGATTCTCCAAACTTCTACAGCTCTGTTGTGTGCATTATTCTGAAAACTTCATTCTCTCCAATACGATCCTATCTTAGCAGATTTTACCCAATACTCCCTCTCTTCTTTCTTCCTGGTTCTCATCTACCTCAACTTTTCTCCCAGGTACACTCTTCATTGAGCGTGTCTTTTCTCTCAGCATTCAGCAAGAGAAGACTCCAAGATCATGCAGAAAGCAGAGAGTCAGAAAGAGGCCCTTCCATCCTAGGAAGTAGAGCTTTAAGAGTCAGACAGAGCTGCAAAGCCCTTAAAGGATCATCTGTGTTCTCGGGGGATGCTCTTCAGCTTGATGCTCCTGTCTTTCCATATTTGTGAAATGGAGGGAGCACAGGGCACTGCCTACTTTGGGGTTTGTTGCTCTAAGCTGAAATAAGAGCTTGTCACAAAATTTATTGCCACCAGCAACTTTTCTTTCTCCCTCAGGTAACTGGGAGTCTTAGAAATGGGTGTCAAATTCAAGAGAATCCTACTGAGAGAAAAGCATGTAAGCTACTCTGACCCAATGTTCTTGGGCATTCAATGCCTCTGGCCACTTTTGTTGTGATTTTATGCTTAGAACATTTTCTTCTTCCTCTTTCTCTTCCTCTTTCTCTTCCTCTTTCTCTTCTTCTTCTTCTTCCTCTTCCTTCTCCTCCTCCTCCTTCCTCCTCCTTCTCCTCTTCCTCTTCTTCCTCCTCCTCTTCAGTTGCTCAAAACAGAAGATTTATTTATTTCACTAATTTATTTATTCATTTTACATTTCAGTCAAAGCCCCCCTCCTCTCCTTCCCCTCTCACCTCTTTCTCCCATCCCCCATCCCTTCTCAGAGAAGAAGTGGAGCTCTCCCTGCCCCCCCCCCAGTGGGTACCAACCCACTCAGACACATCAAGTTTCATCAGAACTAAGTATATCTTCTCCTACTGAGGCCAGACAACCCTGCTAGGGAAAAGGGATGCAAAGGCAGGCAACAAAGTCTGGGTCAGAAACATACACCTCCACCCCCCAACTTGGCTCACCTGCTCAAATTGTTAGGGGACTCATATGAAGACCAAGCTGCACATCTTCTACATATATGTAGGGGCCTAGATCCAGACCACAAATGCTTTTTTCATAATGTCTTTGTGTTTAATAGTTGAGTAGTCTTCCATAAGTGTGGATATATGTACCACATTTTCTTCATTCTTCTATTGAAGGACATCCCGGTTGCTTCTAATTTCTGGCTATTATAAATAAAGTTGCTATGTACATAGTTGAGCAAGTGCCCTTTGGTATAGTGGATCATCTTTTGGGTATATGCCCAGAAAAAGTGTAGCTGGGTCTTGAAGTATAACTAGTCCCAATTTTCTGAGAAACCACCAGACTTATTTTCAAAGTGATTGTACAAGTTTGTACTCCCACCAGCGGTGGAGGCTCTGCATCTTTACCTGCATGTGTTTTTACTTGAGTTTCTGATCTTAGCCATTCTGACGGGTATAAAATGGAATATCAGAATCATTTTAATTTGTATTTCTCTGATGACTAAACATTTCCTTAGGTGATTCTTGGTTATTAGAGTATCCTTTGTTGAGAGTTCTCTGTTCAGCTCTGCACTTCATTCTTTAATTGGGTTATTTGGTTTGTTGATATTTAATTTCTTGAGTTCTTTATGTACTTTGGATATCAGCCCTCTATCAGCTATATGTTGGTGAAGATCTTTTCCCATTCTATAGGCTGCTATTTTGTCCTGTTGACATTGTTCTTGGCCTTACAGAAGGTTTTCAGTCTCATGAAGTCCCATTTATTAACTGTTGATCTTAGTGCCTGAGATGTTGGTGTGCTGTTCAGGAAGTTGTCTCCTGCGCCAATGTGCTCAAAGCTATTCCACACTTTCTCTTCTGTTAAAATTAGTGTATTCTTGTTTTATGTTGCAGCCTTTGATCCACTTGAACTTGAGTATTGTGCAGATTAATAAATATGGGTCTATTTGCATTCTTCTGCACAGACATCCATTTAGAACAGCATCATTTTTTGAAGATCCTTTCTTTTTTCCATTGCAAATTTTTGGGTTCTTTGTCAAAATTCAAGTGTCCATAGGTGTATGGGGTTATTTCTGGGTCTTTGATTAGATCCCACTGGCCAATCTGTCTGTTTTTATGCCAATATCATGCAGTTTTCTTACTATTGCTCTGTTGTACAACTTGAAATCAGGAGTTGTGATGCCTCTAGAAGTTCTTTTATTGTTCAGGATTGTTTATCCTATCCTGGTCTTTTAATTTTTCCATATGAAGTTGAGAATTGCTCTTTCAAAGTCTGTAAGAATTGTGTTGGCATTTTGATGGGATGTGAATTGGATTTGTAGATTACTTTTGGTAAAATGGCCATTTTTACTATATTAATCCTTCCAATCCATGAGCATGGGAGATCTTTTTATCTTCTGAGATCTTCTCCAATTTCCTTCTTCAGATAAATTGAAGTTCTTGTCATACAGGTCTTTCACTTGTTTGGTTAGAGTTACACCAAGGTATTTTATATTGTTTGCGGTTATTGTGAAGGTTGTTGCTTCCCTAATGATGCTTTCCTTGGGTATATTGGGGAAGACCATACTTGGGTGATATGGACCAAGTATCCCAGCACCTCTGACAATTATATTGTCACTGTGTCTCTGCCACTATCAATTTGCTTGAGCAGTTACTGAACTGGTGGCTCTCAGTTTCTCATTAGCAGCAAGAAGACAATGTCACTCCGATTATATAGTGAGATGTGAGGGGTGTTAGTAATAACCACAAACAATTACAGAACCCAGCACTGTCGGACTCCGCCAAGACAGCGTCAATAGATATGCTGTCATTACAGCTGGGAACAGATCTTGGCACACGGTAAAACAGCAGCAGGTAGGTGGCTGTAGGTTGTTTCTCATGGAGGGAACCATGTGCTGGTTGCACAAGTCTGGGTGTTCTAAGTGTGTAACAAATGATCTAAGAAATCTATCTCATCAAATCCCTTCCTAATGTGCCCACTGCGGGGGGCGGGGGGGTGGAGGCGACCCTGAGTGACCATGTGATCACTGTGCTCTTTTCACATGGTCATGTCAAAGGTACCAATATCTCGGGTCCATGGAAGACAGTGAAACCTTTCCCGGGTCAGGCTCGGAGAATTAACAAAGATTTCCTTGAGCTCACAGTAACCTACAACTTGACAAACAGCCCAGAGCGACCTTAAACTCCTGAGTCACTGGAGTGTACTAGGTGAAGGCTATCATGCCTACCCAGAATTTGAAATAATTTATGTAACTACTTCCCTGTTGTAAGACATACAGGTTTAATCTCCTCTCCCACACCAATTTTTATAGATTGTATTAAAAAGAACATGATTGTGTGTGCAATGCTTTTTTTTTTTTTTTAATTTCTACGTCAGGGTATGGAGATGTTTCTGAATTTGCTGACAGAAGCTGGGATACCAATTACCAATGAACGAGTTCACTGGCTGCCCTGGGAAGAAGGGATGAAGTAGGTTTTCTTTTCTCCTGCACCTGGTTCCAATGGTAGTTTGCCACAGGCTTAAAGATAAAAGCATTCGATCCCATTTAGAGGGCGGTGCATGGGGTTGAGACGGGTAATAGGGTAATAGAGCAGAGGTTTCAGGAATGAACCCCTGGGGTGCACAGCAAGTCTCTATGAAGCCATTTTCAGCAAACGCATCCTCCTAACTCATCCTCTTTGACTCTAATCACCCAAGCTGGCACTGCAGTGTGGCACTTGGGAGGAGTTGCCTGCCTCAGCCATGTCTTGAGGCGGTGTACATGGGGCCATCATGGGGCCATCAGGACTATTGAGGATGTAAGTTAAGGTTATCACTTCCAGCTTAAGTTATCTACTTACAGCTGATTCTCACACTGAATGGCTCTCATTGACATTCCTGCGACTTCACAAAAGACACTTCCTGTGCACAGCTCAGGAAACAGAGACAGATTTTCAAACAGCTGTCTAATATCTCTGTCAACACAGAAATTAAATAGATTTAGGAACTTCGGAAAAACACGCACACATTTAGTGCCCAGTAATGATCAATTCCAATTTCCAGTTGCAGAAATCAGTGTTGTTCCCAATGTGTCCTATGGGTTGATCCAAGCCAACATCTGGCAATGCTTTCTTCTTAATCACTTGAACGCTGATATTCTGGGTCTATCTGCATGTTTGTCCAGCTATGATGCTGCTGGTAACATGAAGACATGGGGATGGAACTGTGTCTCGGGCAACTTTCAAACCAAATTCTCAGAAGCTTCAAAGCAGCCTGCACTTCAACAGAGACTGAATTTGCCTCACAAAAGAACCTAATTGGCTCTCTGTTTTTTCCTGTTCCAGAGACAGACAAATCTTCTTGCACAGTGCCAGCCTTGTCCCGTAGACAAGATGGTGAAGGTCAGTGTGAACGGATTTGGCCATAATGGGCACCTGGTTACCAGGGCTGCTTTCTGCTCTGCATCTGGCAAAGTGGAGATTGTTGCCATCAACAACCCCTTCGCTCACCTCAACTACATGGTCTACATGTTCCAGTATGACTCTACCCATGGCAAATTCAATGGCAAAGTCAAGGCTAAGAATGGGAAGCTTGTCATCAACAGGAAGCCTATCACCATCTTCCAGGAGCCAGATCCCGCTAACATCAAATGGGGTGATGCTGGTGCTGAGTATATCATGGAGACTATTGGTGTCCTCACCACCATGGAGAAGGCCGGGGCCCACTTGAAGGGTGTGGCCAAAAGAAGGATGTGTGCCTGATCAGAGAAGATGATCCTTTTGGCCAATGTCCCGATATTTGTGATGAATTGTGAACCACGAGAAATGCGACAACTCACTCAAGATTGTCAGCAATGGGGCTGGAGAGATGGCTCAGTGGTTAAGAGCACTGACTACTCTTCCAGAGGTTCTGAGTTCAAATCCCAGCAACCACATGGTGGCTCACAACCATCTGTAATGAGATCTAATGCCCTTTTCTGGTGTGTCTGAAGACAGCTACAGTATATTTATATATAATAAATAAATAAATCTTTTCTAAAAAAGATTGTCAGCAATGTATCCTGTACCACCAACTGCTTAACCCACCCTGGCTAAGGTCATCCATGACAACTTTGGCACCGTGGAAGGGCTCATGACCACAGTCCATGCCATCACTGTCATGCGGAAATGTGGATGGCCCCTCTGGAAAGCTGTGGTATGATGGCCATGGAGCAGCCCAAAACATCATCCCTGCATCTATTGGTGCTGCCAAGGCTGTGTTCCTACCCCCAATGTATCCATTGTGAATCTGACATGCTGCCTGAAAAAACCTGCCAAGTATGATGACATTGAGAAGGTGGTGAAGAAGACATTTGAGGGGCCACTAAAGGACATCCTGGGCTATACTGAGGTCTCTGGCAACTTCAACAGCAACTCCCACTCTTCCACCTTTGATGTTGGAGCTGGAATTGCTCTCAATGACAATTTTGTGAAGCTCGGTTCCTGGTATGACAATGAATGTGGCTATAGCAACAGGGTGGTGGACCTCATGGCCTACATGGCCTCCAAGGAGTAAGAAACCCTGGACCACCCACCCCAGCAAGGACACTAAGAGGAAGAGAGAGGCAATTCGTTGCTGAGGAGTCCCATCCCAACTCGGACCCCAACACTGAGCATCTTCCTCACAATTCCCATTCCAGACTCCAATCATAACAGGAGGGGCCTAGGGAGCCCCTCCCTACTCTCTTGAATACCGTCAATAAAGTTCCGCTGCAACAAACAAAAAAACCCCAAAGAACCTAATTATGTCTAGAAGTACATTTCAGTGATGAAACACACATTTAACATGCAAGAAGCCCCACACTAATGCCCAAATCCAAAATAGCAGAAAGGAAAGAAAATCAACACGTCATGGGTTAAGCTGATGTCTATAGTTTATCTCAAGCCATAAACTTGCCTTGTATCAAATGGGTCTTGACACATGACAGCCTTCTCTATCATGAGGTAGCATCTGAGCCGCAGAGCCCCTCCCTGCAATGAATGCATTCTCAGACTAAGCATGGGAGAATGGGGGTGAATGAGACCACACACCTCCAGAAGCAATCCAGAGAGACAATAAGCAACTGATTCAAATTCAGAAGACCCCTCACACACACCCCTCCTCTCACACCATCTAACAGGCATGAGCAAGAAACCTGATGAACTTGGAGTCCACAGGCCCGGACCTCTACTGAGAGTAATAGAAAATAATACAAATTATAGATCATGTTAATAAGAGGTCACTTTGGAACCCTGAGGACTGTTATAGTTAGCGCTGATTTAAGCCAGTGCGAGTATTGTAAAGAAAGTCTGCCTTTGGTCCTAAGGTCCTAACTTTCCTTGGGTAATTATCAAGAAATACAGCAGAGCGCAGAGCCCCGGCTCCCATGACCTTCCCTGGCTGCAGATTCACATCTCGACCAATCAAAGCCAATGATTATATTCAGTAAAAGCTGATGTAATGGAGTTTGTCAACTGATTAGAGGTCCTGTCCCCACATGAGGCTATAACCACGTTCCTTAGCACTGGCCACTATTTCCAAAGACGCTTTGCTTTACCCAAATCACATCTCCAAAACTGCTGGTTCTAATTCCTGGCCTTTGAGGCAACCAACACAGCACATGACAAACATTCCTGGGTCCAACCTTTGCTCTACAACATCTTAGTCATGTGGCTGCTCTCATCTGAGAGATGAGAATTATTGTAGTAGATGCCTTGTAACGGAGAAACAAGCAATATAAAATTTTGGTCTGGGTCTACCTCCCAGCCCCATGCTTCCAGAAATAAGACTCAGACTTAAAATATCTTTACAAATACCTTGGCCATATAGCTAGGCCCTTCTCTGGCTAGATCATAACTTAATAGAACCCAGTTATTCGGATCTACATTCTGCCACAGGACTGGTTACCTGTGCTCAGGCCCCCTATGTCTGCACCATCACATCTTCCAAGGTTAATCCCCCACGCCTGGCACTGTCCCAGAATTCTTTCTCTTCCCGGATGTTCCACCTCCTATTTCCTGCCTAAGCCATCAGATTTTTATCAACAAGTGCCACATCCATCCAGACACAAGATATTCTCTCTACAAAATGGCCTCTTGTAACATCCTTGGTGGAGGGCCTGTCATGTACTAGGGGCCCAACAAATTGATGAGGTGATCAGGAGCTAATCATTTGGGCACTATTCATATTAAAAATACCTGAGGGAGGCAGCCCTGGGAAAGAGATCTCTGTTCTGGATAGTGAGTTAATGAAATCCAGTCCATCACGGTCAGAGTACCTCTATTCATAGCCACAGGAACTTACCAAAAGCTTTGGTACATGGTAACAGCCAGAGAATAAAGAACGAAGACCAGAAACAACAATCTTCCTCCACCAGCCTCACCTCCTGCCCTGTGTCCTGAACATCTCAAAACAGTGCCAGCAGCTGGAAATGTTCACATATATGAGAAAGCATGGGAGGGACAGCTCACATTCAAACTGTGACCAAACAGTATTTCCCAGAATTCCTGTGTTGAAGCCTAGCCCACAATGTAGCTCCACAGGCCTTTAAAAGGGTAATTCATGTTGACAATAGGGATTAAAATAATACTAGTTCAATAGGACTGGTGTCCTTTTAAGAAATATCACAACTTGCCTGCCACCAGTCCACTGTTGGGATGTCTGTGTTATTTCCAGGTCTGTGCTCCTGCGAACATCCTCATACATGACAATCCATGCAGCAAGTGTTTGTTAACTTGGCTGGACTCCCTATATTAAACAATTTTAGAGGTGCATTTAAGTCCTCACCTGTCAAAGTGATCATGAGCATCGGGGCCTTTAATATCTCATTATGATAACTTAGAGCAACAGTGTTGAATAAAATGCATCTGGGGAGTGGTTTCATCCAGTTTCTGACTTATTTCTAAGTCTGAATAACTTCCTACTTACTGTTTATTTAGAGTGGTCTGCCCTGATTTGAATTTAGCGCCATAGCAATGAGAGAGCACTGCCTGCCTTCTTTTCTCTCTCTGTTCTTCCTGATCTCCCTCTCTCCTGCTATGTTTGGGTGTGGTTTCTCCATCGAGGATGTGTCAGAAGCTGTGTCTCCAATATAGCAAAACAGGGGGGGGGGGCCCTAGGGCGAGGTCATTAGATCACTCACCCAGAGAGTGCTGACATAATTCTCCTGGTATCCTATCCTGTCTTGGCTCCCTGTCTTACAAAAAGATCTTCCTCTTGAGTTTCTGCCCTGGTGTGACGTTTGTCACAGCAATAGAGACCCTAAGACACCTAAAATAACAGAAGTGACCAATACAACGGCAAGCCTCTGACACAGCCATGCTGACATTTCAAGGCAAATGATAGGTGTGGTCGAGTGAAGAAGTGAATAAACCATTGAAGTTGAAGGACTGTGTCTATCTCAGTCCCAAGGTGCTGAATCTCCACGAGATAATGGTGCCACATGTGAAGGCACTATTAAATCCAACCTTTTACCTCAGCTACGGGCAGGAATTTGGATGTCTGGGTTAAGTAAGCCAAGAGACTGATCCTTGCTTAGGTTTTCCTTTTAACTGAAGCTCTCTGGGGACACCATGGAGGAGCACATGGAGGAGCACTGGAGAGGCCATTGGCATCCCTGAGCAGGGTTCGCCAATGGGATTCCAATGTGCCCACAGACATTGTAGGTTCACAGCGAAGGAATTAATTCATTCTCCCGCTCCAGATTCTATCTTAATAAAATACAGCACAGACATTTTTCCAAGACCTTTATTCCACAGTTTTTCATTAATGAGAATTGCATTATCCCTGAGGTTAAGTATATAATCTTTGCTTCGCTGTAAAGTCCAGCTGGTGGCCAATTATGCTTTAATCTGTTTTATGAAATTCCCTAATAAAATACCGAATGGATCAATATTTGTATTGTGTAGTGAGCCACTAATACCTAGTGGCATAAATGCCTGTAGGGGACAAGTATAAGTTTGCACACATTAGTACCTTAGACTCTACTGTCTCACAGATTTATGACCTACCGACTCCCACCATATTCTGTATTTCGGGAGCAAAATTCCTTCTTCAGCCCAAGTTTCCAATACTTACAGTTGGATAGGTTCTGGTCACCTGGTGGAGATTAACGGTCACTATGAATCTTACGTGCAGGTTGCATGGAGTTGCACCAGTCTGGTGGTTGAAAATCCTTGCTAAGCCAAGTGGCTGGGTTTTTTTTGTTGTTGTTTTTTGTTTTTGTTTTTGTTTTTTTAAACTGCCAAACAGAGAGGGTGAAGTTTTTTCACCCCAGTCCATAGATCAAATGCAATTCCAAAGTCCAAAAGCTTTACCCTCTACGCAACTCAACCTCAGTGTTTATCTCTGTAGTCTACTTTCTGTGTGTGATGCTCTCTGACCCTGGGCAGCGAGGATCACGTGAGTCATAAATAAGCCTGTCTTATTAAAGAGACTTTGATGTTTTGTCTAAGTTTACATGCTAATTAAGATAAGCTTGTTTTAAGTCCCCCAAAAGTCTTTCTCTCCCTCTTTGGGCAAGTAGGCTGAAATACAACATAAAAGAGTGTGAACACAGCTAAATGCACAGATTTAACCCTGCTGTTTTGCTCCTAATCATTATTAATTGCCTCCAGTGGCGGACATTAATTTCCCTATTGCGGCAACATGCGTCTTGAGCTTGGGCATATCCTAATACATCAAACGGGACAGGTGATATAATTCAGCTGGTCACAGCTGGAAAGGAGACAGCCACCCACATGCAGGCAGTCTGTCAACCTTACTTACACTGCAGACGCCACCAAAGCCTCAGAGCCACCTTGTACATTCATCTCTGGGGATAACTTTACAAGAAGTATGGCCACTCAGTCCATCCTATTTAATCTGTTATTGTCTTAGTGGCTAGAGAAGGAGGACAGTGGAAACTCAAATTTCTCTACATGTTTGTAGTCCCCAGAGGGGGAAAGCCGAGACGGGCGATCAAACTCACGGTATAGATAAAATGACAGGCGCAGGGTTCAGAGGGACCGCAGTATTTTAAAATAGATGTCACCAAAGGATTTCGAGTGAGTGGCTAATACTTCCTGTGATGTGACCTCAGGGTTCTGCCCTGATCTTTGGGCCTTTGAGTAACTCTTGACAAGTTGCCCAGAGTGCCTTGTGTTTACGTGTAACTCTGGCTCCGAAACGGAAATATTGGCTTTGTTATCCTTGGGAGATTAGCTCCGTGTGCCTTGGTACTGGCACAGCAAACAGATGTGGGATGGATGTTTCAGCCTTTGATGTGTGACTGAAAAGTGAGGCCAGCAGGCAAAATCATGGGCACAAGCTCAAAAGTCAAAAGTGAAATTTCCATAGAAGTACAATGTAACAGAGTTAACATGCGATCTGGTATTTCACCACTGGTTACACATCCACGTCCAAGATGGGGGAAAGTACCTGAAAAGGGTGTCTGCACACACCCATGCTGTGATGAATCACAGCAATATTCACATTCCCTGACAGAGGCAAGCGCCCCTGAGTGAGTGGAGAGGGTATATTGTTTAGTTTCTGTGGAATATTATTCTGCCTCAGAAAGGGAAAGATTCCAATATATGTCACAACACTCTAAGTGAAATAAGCCAGCCATGATGTAATCCTTCAATATATGTCACAACACTCTAAGTGAAATAAGCCAGCCATGATGTAATTCTATGCATACTGAGTACCTGGGGCAGGAAAAATTATGAAAATTTAAAGTAAATGGCCCTTGTCAGAGACTACAAGGAGGGGACATAGCTTCTTGATGAATATAAAGTTTTTTTTTTTGTTTTTTAAAGATTTATTATGTGTAGTGTTCTGCCTGCATGCATACCTACAGGCCAGAAGAGGGCCCTAGATCTCATTATAGATGGTTATGAGCCACCATGTGGTTGCTGGGAATTGAACTCAGGACCTCTGAAGTGCTGAACCATCTCTCCGGCCCAAGTAGATAAAGCAGTTGTGGAGATTAGCTAAATAGCCACGTGATGCACAGCACAGCTGTGCTTCAACCCCAACAGCTAAGTGGGTGTTATGGAGTGACTCTTACCTGTCCCCCACTAGCTTATGTTTTGAGTATTTGTCATCTGATCAATGGCACTGCTTTTGCGAGGCTATGGAATCTTCAGGAGATGAGACGAGCCTGGTAGAAGTGCGTGATCAGGAAGCATTCCTGTGAGGGTCAAAGTATGTTCCCTGATTCCTAGCCCACCAGGATGTGAGGAGCCTCCTCTACACCATCCAGCTGCCTTAACCAACTAAGACCCTCTGAAACTGGGAGCCCAACCGTATCTTCCCTCCCTTAAGTCGAGTGTCTCAGGGCTTACCACCCCAGAGCTCCTTCAGCCTCCCTTGAGTGTTGGCCACCCCAACACCAACCTTACCAATGGAACAATGACTCTGCCTCCCTTACTTTGTCCTTCCGAATGGGGAGTGCCGTGCCCTGCCTACCTAAAGAGTAAGGCAGGCACCCTGTGTGATAGTGTGTGTCATATTGGTATACTTTTCCAGGTTCCAGGGGTTCTAGCCTTGGGTCACTGTCCACCCAAGTGACCCAGCCCTAGAAGTCCTACCTATGGCTTTTCCCCAAGGCCCTGCTCCCACTCTGTAACACCACTTCAGTGTTCCCTGTACAGGTCCTCAGCTAAAAGGACAGCATGGTGTTGCAGACCCTCAGGGTGCAGCCACACTGTGTGAGTACCTTCTAGGTGGCAGCAAAAGCCGGACTGGATGACATACACCAAAACCTTTAGGAGTGTGTTCAGAGGGGAAACGATCAAGACCTGCCGAAGGGTATCTATAAGTATTTGCTGCTGTAGGAAAAAAAGCAATGACAACCAAATTGGGGGGAGGGCGGGGGAAGTATACCAGGAGAAACACACACCACATGCAACTTCATACCAAAGCCAGAGGGGATCAGAAATAAACATATCCTTATTAGGCTGGATTTGGCAAAAGTGCTAGGATTAAATAGTCTTGTTCCGCTCCTCATTTTATTTGGCAGTACCCTCCCCCCCCCAAAAAAAAAGATTTATCTTCTATTTTGTGACTCTCATTGAAGGAATGTAACCAGCCACAACAGCAGTGCCTGATCTCAAAGCATGCCCTGTCTTCACCCAAATTCATCTCCTGAGCATATTAGGAATCCTCACACGGAAAACATGTTTATGATGCTACCATCCATTCAGCCCCATATTTTATGTAACATGAAATTCATTTCTTTACATCAGTAAAGGCAAATTTCCATCTCTTACATTTACTTGGGCCCGGATGACATTTATTGAAAAGGTTGCCCGGCTCCTGTCTGTCCTTTAGGGGAAAGCTACAGAGAAGACCCATCCCGGGTATTAAAGGTGTCTTTTGGAAAATAAACTTCACACATCAAGTTATAGGTTGGGCTTTATAGATGCCGTTCTGGCAGAACTTTCTAGAAGGTTCCTCTGAAACAAGATTTGCAAAACAAGCAACCAGACATTACTTGTAAAGGCTGTACGTTTTACTATGTCAGATCTTCTGAAAAAGTAAAACATATATATTAGTCCATTATGCCTTCTGGTTAACACACACACACACACACACACACACACACTTAGGAGCGTGCATGCATTTTCACAATCTCTGCAAGAAATCGTGTATAAATCAAACAACCGCAGAAATCAGGATTTCAGGAGACAAATCCTGGACTTGGGATGGCAGTAACTCAGGCTTGCTCTCGGCCTTCTGCTTTATCAAGGATCCAGCCTGAGGCGCCACTGTCCTCCCAGTGCACGACCACAGTTATTTATTCCTGTTGTTCTGATTTCACAGAAGCTCTAGCTGCCGCTGGCTGCACACGCCTTTGTCAGCTTCAACCCAAGGTCTTCAATCCGGCAACACTGTAGCCCCTTGCCTCCTGCCAGGAGGTCTGCTTGGACTCTTTTCCCACCCCGGAGGAGCGGAGATCCACGGCCTGGCGGGCGGCGAAGGCTTCAGATGGCAGATAGAGCATGTGCCAGCAGCACAGCCACAGACGTGCGGCTCTGTGCTTGCTGTCAGGGACACACGTGTGACATTTTTTGTTATCTAGGCAGGAAGTGTGTTTAGGTTAAACTGCAAGTGTCACCATGTCACCGGCTTCTCCGCTGAGCTCGAGACAGGCACTCCCTATCAGCAAGAGTTCTGGCAGCCTGAAATCCGCTGTCTGTCCAAGCAGCCTGATTTCCTGCAAGCCATGGTGTTTCCAGGACATCAGAAACAGCCGCCAAGGCTGGGCTCGGCTCTCTGTCTGAGCTGGTGAGGAACAAAGGCAGCCACTAAAGACCCACTCTGAAGAAAGAGCATGAGGAAATGTCCCACAACTTCAGAGGTGCATTTGCAACAACAGGCAGTGTGCAGCTAATTAAGAGAGTTTAACCTGGGAACTAGTCTGGCCTAATATGCTGCTTCCACTCTGGGAAACACACTCTCGGAGCTAATAAATAATCCACGAATGCTAATCTTTTCAAGTTATTTCAAAGGCATGGCGTTGCCAGCCTTAGCAGTTGCGCAGCTCCATTAATATGGAAAGGTGCGAACTGATTAAAGACACTCTGCTTCTGATACAAGTCTTAAATCCAAATGTCACATCATTTGTTTTTGGCAAATGGAGTAATTACAATAATATTTTCTTCATTTTTAAGGTCAGATCTCTTCAAGCCTACAAGCCTGATTTGAATTCAGCCACAATCACTTTCCTTGCATTAATTAAATGTGTGTATTGCTTCAAGGTAACGGCTCGTGTTTCTCCTGTAGTAGAAATAAATGTTCCAGTTGTCTGCAAGGTTGGAAGGGAGAGTTATAACATTTCATCTCAGATATTATTAATAAAACTGAAATTAACTTTTCCCCCATCCGTTAACTCATTCTTGCTGAGAAAAACAGGTTTTTGTTATTGTTGTTGTTTTTAAAAGGCTGATGTAGTCCCCTGCCTTGGTGTAGCTATTGCAACCTAATTTCTTCTTTTTTTAAAATTTACAGATTCCTCAGTGATTACACCCATCGTTTTTAATGGTCTCACAGATTTGCTACACGAAGGAAAAATTTTAAATGCTTTTGTCTTGTGGAACAGGTACACACCCTGCAGGAGGGCTTCAGACACACGGAGAAGTTTCACATAGGGAACTATAGAAGATTTTATTGTTTCAAGTGACTCTGGCCCTTTAAACGAGCCAGGAAGGTGGGGGTGTTAAGGAGGGGTTGGAACTTCTCTCTGCTCACTATAAATTAAACAGGTTTCCTTTTGCCTGTGTCCCAGCTGTCAGGAGTTAAACTCCGGATGTCAGTCCCGGAGCAGAAGTTAATGACGGTACCGGAAGCAGTCAATCCATTTGTTTAGGATGGTTCCCCTGTTTCACGGGACCCCAGACCTCCAGAGGAACCATTCTTCAGTGCTGTCAAAATACGTAGGTTTCCTGCAAAACAAAGGGATTAAGGGCAAGGAGCAGGTGATACCAGCTGGATAGCAAGCCCCGGACTCCTGCAGGGCTAGCCCCCCCATCCTGTCGGAGCAAAGGTGTCTTGCAGAGTTACTAAGTAACAACTGGCAAAATGTGTATCTGTAGGGATGTTGCTAGTCTGGAGTCAGGATGCAGGAATTTGTCCTACAGCGATTCTGGTGTGCCACTCTGGGGAGGAATCCCTGATGTTTTTTGTTGCCTGTGAGCACCTGGGGATGAGGGTTGGAGCGGAGGACCAAGATGGAAAGTCGGCAGGCAGCTTGTAAACAGATTCTGCATTTGAGGCCTGCTTATTTCTTCTTAGTAACCTTGAACCTTTGGACCTACCATACATGTATCTTCTCCAAGACTCAGTCACCATCCCCATCTGTAAAATCGGACGCCACTTCCTTTGCATGACTATTATGAGAGTTAGAGAAAGGAACACACCTAAGGCACTGGAAATGTTTACCACGCAGTAAGTGCTAAGCAGCTATGCGGATTAGATTGTAACTGTCCAATGCGCTCCGCAGGGCTGGAAGGGCCTCTGAAGCTCTTCTGATCCAGCCTTCCCCTTGCTCCAGCATCTCACATTCATCCTTCTGCTCTCAAGACTGGGGAGACCCTGTTTATTGAACCGAGGGCAGATTGGTTTTGAACACATTGCAATCAGCGAGGCTCTCAAGGCGTGAGCAGCGAGTACTCTATGCCTAGTAGCCATTTAGACCCGGAAGTGGCAACCCAGGAGAAAGACAGGCTTGCGATATCAGAAGTGATATGCATGGGTGACTTAGGGGTGCCATGTGTGCCTTAGCTCTGGGGGACAGTGAGGCTAAAAGGAAGGAGGAAGATGTGAGAGAGGCACTAGGGTGTCAGGGATGAAGGGATAGGAAGATGAGACTGAGTATCGGACTAACAGCTACTTCTCTGGGATCTGAGCTCTGGTTCCCAACCTTCCTAGTGCTCCCACCCTTCATGCTGGCCCCGCCATAAAATTATTTCGTTACTACTTCATAACTGTAATTTTGCTTCTGTTATGATTGTAAATATCTGATATGCAGGATACCAAATAATGTGACCCCTGTGAAGGGATCAATTTGACCCCAATGGGGTCATGACCCACAGGTTGAGAACTATTGACTAGAGCCTGGCAGGCTGTTTGGGTTTGTAACGGTTTTGAGGTTGTGCTGTCTTCTCAGATTTTGACGGCCCCGAAAGGAGAACGTTTATCACCTGCACGTTGACACGTGTGAATCAGCTGATGTTTGTAGAACACTTGTGTGTGTGCTGAGTGTTGAACTAAGTCCTTATAGTTGCCCCCAGAAGTAGATACTGGGGCTATCTCCATCCACAGATAAGGACACTGAGGCAGTAAGGGTGTTGGTGGAGCGGAGTGGGTTGTTTGTTTTGACATCTTACATAACCAGGCTGGCCTCGAACTCCCGTCTGATCTTCCAGACTCTGCCTCTTAAGTGCTGAGGTTACAAATATATTCTACCACACCTGCTATGGTGTGGTTCTAAGATTGACTCTCTCTTACCAATTTAGTTAAATCCTCAAGCCAGAAGTGAGATTTGAACTATGGCTCTAGAGTCTTGCCCTCAAGCCCTGGGAAGGGGATTTGGTCCAGGAGCTCAGCAGTGATCTTGATAGGACCCAGGTCAGATTCCAACCCTTAGCAAAAACCCTTGTTCAAACCACGAGGCAAAGGAGGCTGGGGGTGGGGGGCTGTTGGAGGGTTCGAGGAAACCAAGATTCTCTTAGTAGAATATAAGCTTGCATAAAATTAAGCATTTTTGAAAAGAGCTAAAGAGCTTTAGATAGCTTACATATATTAGAAAAAGGACCACAGGACTACAAGGATAAATATCAAATTTCTGTATCTCTGGGAGACAGCAGGCTCGGGCAAGTAAGAGACTTTTGAAGGATGGATTATATAAGGGGAATTGCTTTTTCTTAAAAACACACACACACACACACACACCTTTCCTATTTCAATTTTTATATTATTCAAATATTTTATTGTTTTTCTCCTACTGAGTACTAAACCCAACCAGTGAACTACATTCCTAGTGCTCTTTTTGTTCTTTCAAATTATATCATCATTTTAAGACAGGGTCTCCATAAGTTGGCTGTGTAGTCCAGGCTGTCCTTTGACCTTGGGATCCTACTGTCTTTGGCTCCCTAATAGCTAAGATTGTTATTTTATAACCTGGTACAGCTACACTTTACAATAATGCTGTATTATTATTTTTTTTCAAACTTATAAATGAGGTCTAAACATGTATAGAAACAGGAACTTCTGGTTCTTAGAAAGTCTTAACAGTATTGTGGAAAAAGTGGGTAATTCTAATGTAACTAGTCTCTCTCTCCCTCCCTTCCCCACCCTTCTCCCCCTTCTCCCCCCCCCCCCGTGTGTGGTGTGTGTGTGTGTGTGTGTGTGTGTGTGTTGTGTGTACAATCATACAGAGGCATCTTAGAAAGATTTGAGGTATGACAGGGTGTGACAGATCGCTTCATTATTTCTCTATTTTATTGCAGGAGAACCCCTCCCCCCAAAGCTTCACAGATTTCTAGAGGCAAATCTGAAAACTTTAGAAGATACAGAAAAATGAGAGTAAAATAGAATTTTACAAGAGTCTATAAAAAGGGCCAACACCATGTGTCTGCTGTCCCCTGAGTTTCTGCCCATGCTTACCCCCACACACCTTCAGAAAGCTGGCTGGACTCACCAAGGGATGTCCAAGTCTCAAACCGAACACTCATCCACCTGTTGCTCTTCTCACAGCAGTTAGCAAGATGTGAACCATGCAGAGCGACCCACGGTGGCCTCAGTTTACCCCTCTGTGCTGCCTAGCCTTTGGGGTGCTCTTCCGTGCTGAACTGTCTGCATGGGAAAGATGAATGTTCATTAGCCTCCGCCAAAGTGGAGAGCCTGTTGTTTGCTACCGAGTGGGAGACTGTGGCAAGCCTGTGAGAGAGAGAGAAGTCAGGTCAGGCGAGAGACAAGAGCCACATGATGTCACTCATGTGGAATCTAAAAGGTTGACCTCACAGGAACAGGGAGTACAGTGGCCTGTACTTGAGGCAGGGGCCCTGGTAGAGGTACCTGGGAGGTCTTAGTCAAAGGATTCATAATGTCAGACAGAAGGAACGGTCCTGAGAGCTATTGATCTCCACAGTAACCATGGTCCATAACAATCTATTATTCTTGAAATCTGCTGAGAGTAGACTTTAAGATTTTACATCATTGACAAAATTTATAAGTAATGTGTCTGTTAATTGTCTCCGTTTAGTCATTTCAGAAAATAGACAGATTTTTAAAATAGCTTGTGCATAATAAATTCACGATTTCCGTCTGTCAATTAAAACAAGCCGTTTTGGGTTTTGTTTGTGGACTACCATTTGCATGTATATGTGTGCATTCTTGTGTGAGGCTCACAGGCGTGCACAGGTGCATTCATTTGTGTGGAGGTCAGATAGTCAGGTGTCCTTTTCAATCTGACCCTACTGTGTATATCGAGGCAGCGTCTGTCATTAGGCTTGTCTGTCTACCTGACCAGCTTGCCCCTGCAGACCCCCTGCTACTGCCTTTCAAGTGCCAGGAGTGCGGGTGGGCCACCACACCTACCCAGCATTTCCCTAGGTGCTGAGGATGCAAACACCAGTCCTGACACCATAGCACAAATCCTTTACCGGTGGAACTGTCTCCCCAGCGCCATTTTGTTCTTAACGTGGTACCAGAGACATAGCTTCTACAAGACCCTGGGTTTGATCTGAGCCACTAGAAGGGGAAAAAAATATCTAGATTTGTGTGATGTTACAGTGATTTTAAACTAGTGACAGACATATTCAACACATACACACAAAAAGTCAGGAGAGAGCCCTGCCTAGGCCCTGCTCTGGTCTTGTGAACACTGTCCTGGACAATTCCAGTCTCACTGTCCCTGAACAATCACAAAAAATGTCTTGGGCATCTCATGATGCTTGAGGTCACACCAGGCCTCACCCTTGCCAGCCTTCCTCTCTAAAGCCACTAGTCACAAACACCTACCTCTCTCCTTTACCCTGCTCAAAGAAAATGGATCTTCTTAGGGGTGCTTAAGAATCAAATACTTTTCTAAAAGGGAGCCTGGGGTCTTCCGGGATCCTATAGCAGTATTGGGAAAGCTTGTCAACTCCACGCATGGAGCAAAACAAAGAATCCGAAGATGTTTGATCCACATCTGACACCCACACCACACCCATACAGTCAGGTATGGGCATAGGGGTGGAAGGGAAAACCACTCATGTGACACAACCAAGCAAGTCACTTTTAAGGTGACCTGTTAGTAGCTTGAGAAAAACGGAAAGGCCAGGCAACGGTAGTGCACGCCTTTAGTTCCAGTACTCAGGACTAGGCAGAGGCAGGCATATCTCTGAGTTTGAGGACAGCCTGGTCTTCAGAGTGAGTTCCAGAACAGCCCAGGCTATACAAAGAAACCTTGTCTCAAGAAGGAGAGGGGGAAGATGAGGAGGAGAAAAGGGAGGAGAAAGGGGAGAAGGAAGAAGAGGAAAAGAGAGAAGGAGGGGGAGAAGGAGAATTTGCAATGTAGCTCGGCCTCTAACTGTGTAACCCTGCTTTAGCATCGGAGCAATGGGAACAATAAAATGCCAGCCTGAAAGCAGGGCTGTAAGGATTTGAAGATTAATGAGATAATGTGGCTAAACTAACCATAGCAATTTTTCAATAAATGTTAGCTGGCAACTGCTGCAGACTGTGACAGTGTCGTGATAAAGGTATGTCATGACCTTAAAAGAACATTTTTTTTCTGGAGCCACTATGCATGCTACATAAATGTTAATTGTTATTGTTATTACAATTTTTAGTTCAGCCAATGTAGCGATTTATTGCTACAACCGCAAGAAAGTGCCAGGCTGGTCCTTGATGGTATAGATTTGCTGTCCGCTTGGCTTTGCCTCTGGGGAAGGGAGGGGGTTACTTGACACCAGGGCCTGGTCAAACCTGATAATCCTCATGACGGCCACCTCTAAAGGCTCCTTACCCAGCCTACAAATGTAGGAGCGGCCAGGTTCCCCCGGCTTAGTCTTCAGAGCTCTGCAGAGTGTCTTCAGGACTGCCTCTGCGCAGAGATAAGAGGAAAGGGAAGTTGGAGGGGGATTTAGCACTAGGAAGGTTTCCCCTTGGACATTTTTACAATGCCATTCCTAAGAGAGCCCCCCTGATGGAGCTATTCTGTTGGCTTCGTGGTTTGGAGGCATACGTGGCAGCACTTTTATCCTGAAAGATGAGGGCTCTAAACCTGGATAGTGGCTGTGAGTCTCTAATGGATGCTGTCCACAGTTTATATTCCGCCCATGCACTTCTCAGCCTGGGACAGCTCACCCCTTGCAGCCATTCTTGACTAATTTTGAGGGCTGGTTGTTGATGGCCCCAGGGAATGGTGCTCAAGGATGTCCGCTGCTCTGTTTCCCAGACCTCACCAGCTGCTTTGCCGCTGTGAAGAAGCCATTTTCTCTCAGCTTTCTCCGGCCCCAGCTGCCCAGGTTCACATCCTAGACCTCTGTTCACCACCTACAAACCCCAAGCCTCGCTTCTGTCTCTCCTCATAGGTAAGGCGAGAGTAACATGAGATGCAATGTGGAAGAGCCTGAACCCACGCAGCAACTCCATATTAAATAGCCTGGGGTTCAGCCTCTTCCTATGGAGTTGACTGGCTTTCCTGAGCACCAGCTTTGTGCCCACACCCCATGCCAGAGGCTTCACTCAGATTGTATTTATTGTACCATTGCTCTCCGGAAGGAAGGACACTATTACCTACAGCAAGAAAGCTAAGGTTTGAGGGCTTGAAGCCATTTGCCCCAGACCCACACACAGGTACTGAATGTCGAGCTGGCATTTTAACATCGTGACTGTGACTTTCAGGACTGGCATTTCCTATGACACCCACCATCCAGGGCCCGTGTAAATCATGCCTGTCCCACAGGCTCGGGGTCTGCTGACAGTGACAGTTCTGCTGAGGGCCTCTTCCCAAGAACACCACAGCAGGGGCTGCTCCAACCTTTGTGGTTCCAGGCCATTTGTCAGGCAGGATGCGAGCTATAGGGTATTTGTGTTACCCGCTTGGCTTATCTGCTTTGAGGCAGAGCCTTCCTGACTTGGATCTGTGGGTTCCTGACTTGGCAGAGTCATAGCAACCACAGTGAAACCCCTGGCTCTGCCCTGACACACCCCGGCCTGGGGCCACAAGCCAGAGAGGAAGCAGAAGGGGCTTTAGCCCACAGATCAGGCTGAAGGTGACGGTCAGCCACCCCTAGCTTCCCACCTGGCCCTATCTAGTGAAAGTGGCCCTCTTTATGTTGGTTAAAACAAAAAAACAAACAAAGAAAACCTAAAAACCAAAATAAAATGGCTGTTGCCTCTTTTACACCCAATTCACTCTCAAGTGCTAATGGGGTCCCTGGAACGGCCGCTACCTGTTCCTTCCTTTCCATGGTGACCAATGGTTGATGGGGCCACCTGCCAGCCATTTCTCCATCTCCGGCCCTGTGTCTAGATTTCCTTCTCTTCCCTTAGCTTCCAAACTTGGGGCAGACACATGTGACTTGATTTAGGTTGATCTGAGTGTCACCTTACAGGGACAACAGGGACTTCAGGGACAAGCCATTGATCCACTGATGGGAAGTGCCTTCTCTAGGACTTCTCAAAAAAAAAACATTGCTCATTGCTTACCATCAAGGGGGGAGATGGAGAAAGTGTCATTTGTATTTCTCTACCTGCTGGCAGGCTGCATGTCCCGTACTCTGAGAAGCAAGTGCCTGTATGTTACATGTTCCTCTGAATACCAGGAACAGTCCCTTAAAATTTGATGCAGACCCTTATGAATGCAGCAGTCTCTTTCCTTGCTGAGCTTCTTGCCATTCTTGGGACAAGCGTCTGCCCAAGCTGTCCTCCTGGAATGCCTGCCTTTTCTCTTCCGAATCTAGAAGCATGGAGGCACCCAGCCCTCTAAAGCCACATCAAATGCCTGCTCCTCTGGACGCCTTTGACTCCACAGCTGTTCTGTCCATGATCAGATTACGTGCATGGGCCTTGACCTCTCTGATTCTGCCTTCCTCAGTAGACAATACATAGCTCTAAACATCTCTGTATCCCTGGAATCAAGGTCTATCGCACATGTGGCTGGGCAGCTGGAAGGATGATCAAGGATGGATCCTTGAGTTTAGAAAAGGCAGGTGGTGCTTAGCATCCTGTCCCAACAGGCATTGTTTCCATATCTGAAGAATGTTCAATTGGTTCCTACTATGGGTATAATCATACTTATTAGTTGATAGATCTATAATAATTAATTTCACTGTTTATATCCCACAACCCTGGAATATTTTTTGTATTTATTAAATAAATTTATTTATTAAATTAAAACCAAGATTTATTTAAAACTGCACCTCCGTCACCGAGCTGTTAAATGATATATACCTTAAACTTCTATGTTAATCTGACGACCTCCCATCTCTATCCTCTGATACCTGATTATTGATCTGGCTCTTTGAACCCCTTCATCATGGCTCCAAACCTGTCACCCTCTTTATTATCTCAACCCTGGTGTATTTAATATGAAAAGACAAAGTGATTATATTATACCCCACAATACTGGCACATTTAATAAGATAAACCAACGATATCTTTCATGACATCAGCCAGTGAAGAAGTCAATCTTAGACGTGTTATCATATAAAGGACAAGATGCTCATAGGCCTGATTTCCTTTTCTGGGTCCACAACTAAAAGTTTCCATACCTTCCCTGGCAGTTAGAGTTGGACGCATGACCGAATCTCAGCCCTTGGAACATGGCCAAGCTTGGTAAATTAAAATCCTGTCCTTGGTTAGAAGTGAGTGAGTGAGTCTGAGATCCCTAGAGGGCGATGAAGATTCAAGGCAGAGGGTACCAGGGTCCCTAACCAACCATGTGGAACCCTGCTGCAGACCCATGTCCATTATAAGACTGTAATTGGGTTATAATGGAGAAATTGCATGTGATACTCTTAAACCGAGAGGTGTGCAAAACCTGGATTCTGTTAGCCTGTGAAGTCTGATTGCTGATTTTGAGGGATGTCGTAGACCTCCTTGTTGTTATATGCATTTCTTTTTTTAAGTATTGATTATCTAGAACTCAGACCATTCCTATCATTTTATTGGATTTCTCTGTACTTTGCTTAAGGTCACGTTCAAGGAACTATGGTAGACTGTGGGTGTTAACAACCAGATCATTCCATCTTTGCATCCAACAATGCTTTGCTGATGGCTCGAAATCAATCACAGCGGTAATATTTGCACCATGGAAATTGGCAGGCCCAGCAAACGATGCTCCTCACCACAGAAAATGTTCAATATTGCCAGCACGTCAATTTAAGATTCACCGTGGATGGAAAGCAAACACACTGACTCTAGGGGAAGAAAACATGAGCTAACTATACCTGGGCGTGAGGAAAGGTGGTCCATGAACCCCAGAAACAGCCAGAGCCCCGACAGTCAGCTGGTCACGCTGGTACATACTCAGCATGCCCAAATGTGACTTTATATATTCTAATTTTTAATAAAGCTAGATTACCATGACAGAGGAACAGTGGCTGTTATTGCCTGCTTTTCCATGGTTTGGGTGACAGTGAGTGAGAGAGAAAATAACTAGACTTCCACCTACAGCCCTACTCTCAACAAGGGAAGGGAATTTCTCTGTGTTTTAACTCTCAACAAAAACATACCTTTTGGCCCCAGCCTCAAAACTGGACTTATGCAGAGAGCAGAGAAGCCAAGAAGGTTGGGAACCTGTGGCCAAGGCAAGCCCTGAGCTGCAGGTGTGGGGACAGCAGGCTTTGGGCCAGAGCCTGATCCACAGTGTTTGGAATTCACCGGGTTTGCACATGGCAAAATGATCCAAATAATTATCCTTTGTGGAAGCCATAATATTTCACTTAGAGGAAGGCAGTAGGATCCTTGGGCAGCTCAGCCCTCCTCCACAGGATATAAACTGCTCAAGTAGACCCCAGAGTGCAGGGCCATTTGCGAGAGACATCGCACAATTCACGGGATGTTTCGTTGCAGACACTGAATGAACTAATTCTGCTAATAGAGTATTTGATTTAATGGCACATTAAAGGGGAAAGGGGAGCGCAGAGCACATCCTTCAGTTCCGTGGCTGATGGGTTATTGTAGATATCATAAGCAAGGGAGCCAAATTCTCCCCTGCCTCTGCAGCAGAGGCCGGTCATTTTGCAAGTCAGGTTTGGCTCTGTAACCTGGAGTAAAACCCTAAGTTCCTTGGGCTCTGCACAGAAGTTCAGATGCTGTGGAAGAGGCACTCAGCCCACACAACCCTGCCCTACTTGCTACAAAAATGAATCACCAAAATTCACCACATCGTGCCACAATAGGAACAAACCAAAAGAATCCAAGGCCACCTAAGAACATCAAGCTTCTCTTCTGAGTCATTTGGTTTTGTCTTTAGCCCGTCAATTCCCTCCTGCCATTTCTAGGGCTCCTGATGTGTCTGGCTCTGCTCCCAGCTGTTTACATATGTCCCTGGGTTCAGTCCTCTTCTGTGGTGTCCCCCGGGTGTGGAGCGCTGTTGACATACCATTTTTCAGATGAGGAATCTGATGGTTGGAGAGGTGAGGTCCAACAGTGATTTCAGCTTACATCCCGCTGATCCCAGAGGCTGGGTTGTAAGGACCCCTCCCCCCCCCCCCCCCCCCGCCCCGAATCTATGTCTTCTCAGCCACGTGCTGCAGAACTTACCAATGTCATCACTGGGAAATGTGAAAAGAAAAATCCCAAATAAGCACCACAGATAGATAGACAGATATCTCAGTCTTTTCATTTCAAATTCAGTCATTCAATATCTAGAACTTACTAACCTAAAACAACCTGATATGAACTTCATTCGATATCTAGAACTTACTAACCTAAAACAACCTGATGTGAACTTCGTGGCTTTTTTCCCCCTTTGAGAAAACACTGCTGTCTATCACTCCTAACCCCAAGAGTCACGACTCAACACTAATTAGAGAAAACATCAAATCTGTCGTTCAGTTGGTTGGTTTATTCCGTAGCTGCTCAGAGCCTCTCCTGTGCTGTCTTCAGTTGTAGGGCTGATACTGCAGTCTGACCCAGAGCAATCCCCTCAGAGGGCTTTCCTGCAGACATGAGCTGACCTTCATGTGTGACTACCACATCCCTCACGGACTGTCAGGCCCAGTTCACCTCTAGCTCCATGGTTCACACCTCCCTCTGACCTGCACTGCATACACAGGCTATTGTGTCTCCCGGCAGACTCTTCAGGGCTTTGCACAGGTTGCCCCCTCCATCCTGTGAAGCTGTGATTCACGACCCTTGCTATTTCATAGTCATCTCTGTGCCAGCTTCTCCACTCAGTCATGCTGAGGGGCTCTACCTCCGTGTGCCTAGACTGGGGGTCACTTCCTGTTGACCTTACTTCTACTGTGGCACTTGTCACACCCTGGACCATGAAGACAGGAATGAAGTTCTATGCATCAGCTTATCCCCAGTGCCTGGCACAGAGACTCACCTTGAAGGGATTGTAGAATCACCCAGAATATCTAAGTTGGTCCGTGGTGGAGTAGGGATGAAGGCCTCTGGCCAATCAACACTTGAAGGCCAGCTGACTGTGTGGACAGCCAAAAGGGTGAATGGACACACTGAGACACGCCCCTTCAGCTTTGGCCAGTCACCACCCCAGGACACTTATACCTCACTCTGTCCAGAACAGCTCAGAAGCTGTCTATCCAGTGTCTTTGTCACATGTTGCACCAGGAGGCTGGGAATTCAGACAGCCTGTTTGTTAACATCCTGTTTGTCACTGACTGACCATAAACAAACAAACAACCTCTCACTTTGTCCAGTACTCAAACGGGAGTCATGACTCCTTCCAGAAGAAGGAACCTGAAATCAGTCATGAAGAGATCCAGTCTTCATGATCCCACGGAAAATAATTCTCCCATAAGAGAATGGGGGGCTCATCTCAACTTCTCCCCCAGCTAAGAATTCTAGGCTCCTTGGTGGCACTGCCCAATGACCACCGTGTCACTGCCATTTGCTGCTGAGATCATTTGCAGATCACAAATGTTCCCTAGAGGCCTATGAGTGAGGAGATTGACCCCCCAGCTTGGTGTTACTAATAAAGCATGGCCTACAGAAACATTTTTGGGTCATTGAAGGTGTTCCTTTAAAGGGGACCCTAGCCAACTCATCTTCACTTCTCTTTTGTTCCCACCCATGATCCTAATGAACTTACAAACATGCTCTCAGTGGTGCTGTCCCGCCATTGGCTCAAAGCAAGAATACCAGTCATTTGTGCACTGGAACATCTGCAACTGTGAGCTAAAACAAACCTTCTCTACTTATAAGTTGATTCTGTCTGGTATTTTGTTACAGTAACAGGAAGCTGACTGAGAGAAAGCCTAACATACGCTCTTTCTAAGAGAGAAGCTTCCTCTTCCTTTGCAGTAGCACCAAATGATCCCGATCTCTAATCAGCTCTGAGAGGCCAATCAATCCAATCTCCTTCTTCTAGTATTAAGATCTTCAGGAATAAGAGTGTAAGAGGAGTGGGAGGGGAGGGAGAGGAGGGAGAGAGAGAGAGAGAGAGAGAGAGAGAGAGAAGAAGAAGAAGAAGAAGAAGAAGAAGAAGAAGAAGAAGAAGAAGAAGAAGAAGAAGAAGAAGAAGAAGAAGACCTTTTGTCCTTATTCTAAAGATCAAAAAGCCAGAAGTCCCAGAGAGTTTAGCTTGAGAAGCCCAATCTCACATGCTATAAAATAGTCGGAGATCTCCCGAATTTGAAAAATCACAGCTGCACGCTCTGCCTTCCAGCACCAGGCAGGAGAAATGAGACAAATAAGCTCTGAAAATAAATCTGATTCTCTCGGCTCCAGATAGCCGACAAGTGTTCGTCCATCTGCCGCGAGCGCTCACACTGTGAATTCATTGATTTGGTAATACTCTCGCATAATTGATTGAGGGCCAGGCTGGCTTCTTGCCTCCATGTTTGCTGCCTGATATCTTCCCAGCATCGCTCTCTCTCCTTTGTGTGCAGCAAAGAAAGGAGAGTCCAGAGATGTTTGCATCCGTTTCCGACGAACTGATGCACGCACACCATTGGCTCTCTCTAGTCACCACAGAGTTTGAGTTCTTGAGTGGCTCTGACTGTCATTTGCATGCTTTATTCTAATAAAATATTTCTCTCCGTCTTCACAATACCGCAGACATCATCTCCAGCCTGGCTGTCCCATTGCATCAGCCAAAGAACCCTTGACATGCCGGCCATCTCTCCCTGGGAGGAGTGAGGCAGCAACCATGTACTGACACTGAATAGGGCGAACTGTGGAACTGTCATATGAGATATTAACCCGGGAGATGATGCCAATCCGTCTCCTCTCAGCAGCCTCTACAACCCATTCTCCTCTCTGCTGCTGTGACATTCAGATGTCACCACCATTTCATTAAATAGAATCAAAACAGCTGTGAGGATTGCTGTTTGGTTTTATAGCACCAAGTAATCATAACTTACTCCACAAAGCAGCAGACGCTGAGGAGTGCAGCCGAGGAGGCTGTAAAAGGAACTAGTGGTCGGCACAGGGCTTGTGTAGCTAGTACAAGACGAGGCGCTCCCAACTCACTAACAGGAAGCCCGGAGCACCTGATCAGGAGGTAACTTGCGATTGGCTATTAATCAAAGATCCAGTGTGGGACAACTTAAACTCAGTGTCTCATAAACACATCCCTGGAGGAAACGAGTGGAATCCTGGAATATGTGCTGTTGATATGGGCACGGCCATGTCAAGGGGCCCAGTGCCTCAGCCATTGGCAAAGCCTTCCTTGGATGAGGCTCAGGAGGATGGCAAAAATTACCTTCGTCTGAGTGAGCATGTTGAGTGTGTGCAGAAAATATCCCCCACCCCTCCCTGGAAGGTTACAGCCTGAAGATTGCTCCCTTACAGAGACTGCTCCTGCTGAGACTAGCTAACTCTGTCCCCGTGTTCAGCTGTACACCATAGACCCTGCCTTCTTATTTAGCTGTATGTAATAACCCTGCTTCCATGTTCAGCTGTATGCAATCGCCCCACTTGCCCTATATAAACTAAACACCATGAGCTTCTGGGATGCTGTGGTTTCTCCATCCGAGAGCTCAGACAATCTAATTCCAGTTTTTCTGTGTCTGTGTGTCTCCAATTTCTTCATTACCTCATCACCTAAGGTATGTAAACATGTGACATGTGCCTACATATTAATATAAAGTTAAGCCTAAGATGAGCCAAAGCTCCTGACCATTCCTATTGTTGGCAATTATAGGACATAGTACCTTCCTTCAATCTCCTTCTCCTTCGTGTCTATGTTCTTAGTTTCCAGCCATGGCTCCTCCCTCCCCCTACACACACACACACACACACACACACACATACACACACACACACGGTTTTAAAATCTTAAAGTCATGGCAGCTTCCTGGGAAGGACCAGGGCAGTATAGCTCACTGGGTAAGCCACTTTCTTTCAACAGAGCCAGAGCTGGGTTTGCATCCTGCTTGAACCACTTGTTAACTGTGTGCCCCTGGGAAACTACTCTGCATTCTAGCTTATTTGTCTGTACAGTGGCCTTCACAGATGCCACCTGCATCACCCACAACTCCATTCTTTGCCTAGGGGCTTAAGCAGCCAGCCCATTATGTCTTCTTCCCCTGCCCAGCACAAACATAATGCCTGCCTTTCAGCCAGTGAGGCTGGGAAATGATTTGTAAATGTGTGTTGGTGAATAACTACCCAGGTTCTCTTACCCCAGGATACAGCAATCCTATG
This sequence comes from Micromys minutus, assembly GCF_963924665.1. Taxonomy (NCBI): domain Eukaryota; kingdom Metazoa; phylum Chordata; class Mammalia; order Rodentia; family Muridae; genus Micromys; species Micromys minutus. Next base: position 29,483,828 of record NC_137953.1, read on the forward strand.
ACATCCATTTCCTATAACTCTCAGATTTTCACAAGTGGACCAGGCTGTAGCTAACCACCGTGGTTAGTTCTTTAACAAGTCAAATGTGTGATGGTACACCCTTGGGAAGTAAAGGTGTGAGAATTGGTAATTTGAGACCAGTCTCAGTGACACAGAAAGTTTGAGGCCAGCCTGGACTATGGGACATTCTCTCAAAAAGCAACAACAGAACCACAAGGCAGTCATTAGCCAGATCCTTTCTGTGCCTCATGTCTGCAGTCACCTGAACCACCTCACACCATGTGACATTTGTACAGTTTATAAACACTACACACTCTGACCAAGTGAACCACTTGCTCTCCCCGGGAGCAACAACCTCACATCTCCAAGGACAACGCAGGAAATGTCTTTATCAAAAACATTTCCTCCTTCCTTGACTTCCAGAAGATAATTGGGAATATTTTTACAGAAAAAAAAAAATGCCCCAAATCAGTTTTACTGTGTATCCTTGTAGGGTCTTTCAAGAATCCAAGGCACTCCAAAAATGAGCAAACATATACCTAAGGCTTAGGGGTCCATGGTAATGGGGTTCCTTGAGAATCCACAGTTATTAGTAGAAAGGTTGAAGTCGGGAGCTTGTTTGTGCATTAAGTTGGAGCAAAGGTGCTAATGAACATGCTGTTTGCATTTACTTCTCATCAAGGCTAAATGAAACTGTGAAGAACAGTTGGATCCAGCTCATCTTCGGGGAAGAAAAACAAGTCAGCACACACAAACTCTTAATAGCAAGACCGTGGTAGAAGAACGACAGTCTTATTATAAATCCTGTTCTTCCAAGTCTGGCTTTGGGGTCAGGATTATATAAAGCACATCCATGTAGCATCTGGGAGCCACATGGAGCCCCATGACGTGATGGTCGCGCTCTGCACAGACTGCCATTTTCCAGGTGGCGGTGCCTCTCTGAAGAGCGGCCATGTTTAGGAAGGCTAATCATCAGAGATGTGTCTCAGGGTAGCAATTCCTCCCCCTGTGCCATCAGTTCAAAGTCAGACCCATTTCAAGGTTGATGGGCCAGGCCATCCTTGGGGAGAACTCATGATCCCTTTTCTGTTCATTTGAGGGATTTAGGGATGCTTGGGAGCCAGCATCTGATTGGAACCAATGAGGCTGGTACAAAGCTTAAGAGATGTTGACAAGCCTGCTCTGGGCTGTGGTAGGATTTCCTCCGCTGGTGTCCTGGGTAGTCATAACTCTGCCCGGGAATAGAGCACTTCAGAAACTTGCCTCTTTATGGTGGCAGTTTGGTGACACACCCAAGCACTTATGCTTAAAAGCATATTTTGATATAAAGTCTATAGAAAGACCCTCCCTCCAGACTCACCAAACAGAGACCTTAGGCTGGCTGCTTCCTGCCTACTTCATTTTCCCCCTCAATCCATTTTCACTGAGCAGGAGACACAAGCAGTGAAGCCAATATAGTTTTATTGGATCCAATGTACTGCCACTAAAACAAATATATGTACACTCAGGCCAATACACTTTTATTAAAACAAATAGAATTTAATTCAAAGCAGCATTCAATACGTTTTCTCCAAGCAATGAAATTAAGCTCTACCAGGACTTCTGCTCAATATGTTTTCCCAATCAAATCTATTTGAGCAAAGTGAAATATATTTATCATAGATAACACATTTTTATTAAAAACAAATGCACTGAAACCAAGTTTCCCTTTGAACTGATAGATAGAAATTCTAGCCAATTGCACAATTAGATCATAGAAACGGATGTATTTTTACTTTAGCAAAAAGCCTTTTCTCTTCAGGGCCACTTGAAAACACACTAATGAATAATAAAAGTTACTGTGACATGTCTTCAGTGGAGTATTTTTCCAAAAGTATGTCCTTTGGAATTGAAGATCCAGATCTACCATCCGGGGAAAAATATCTTTAAGTGCTTGAGAAAAAGGAATAGTGCTGGAATAGGATTATAATAAATTCAGCTGCTTCCTGAGTAAGTGTTCTTTCTACCTACATTTGCTTAAGAGTAAATTTGCTTGCTGCATGCAAATGTATTGCAGCATGTTTAGGGGGATAGTTGGCTGTGCTATTATACCATACCACTGAAAACAATCTTCCTTCTCAGAGTCTTCAAATGCATTTATCCAGGGCTACAGTCACGTCTCAGTTGGTGAGATCCTTCCCTAACAAGCAAAGTACCTTGGGCTCAATCCCCAGGGTGTGGTTAACTGAGCATAGTAGCACACACCTGTGATCTCAGCATCCAGGAGATGGAGGAAGGAGGATTAAAAGCTCAAGGTCCTCAGCAACACAGTGAGGCTGAAGGATGGGATGAAGGAAGCTTCCTCTGGGTGCCTTTCTCCTTCTAATCTCTATTATATATTATAATAGATGCTGTGTGTATTATCCATTCCCGAATTAACTAGGGATTGTCATGCATAGTCAGGCTTTGATGGTGTGGGAGGTGAAGATCTTATGTGGTCACTGGAAGGAAGTGCAATCTTATTGCCTAAATTATGTCAATAAATAATTTCAACTTATTTCAAAGAACCAGAGAGGAGTAGAACAATGTCCAAGTGCCACCCACATTTAGGAGAGCAATGAACTCAATTCAGACAAGTATGTGCAAATCTGTACCACAAGGCTGCAAATATGGAAAGCAGCTTGCTGCCACCTCTTTGAAGACCCTTGGGTAGAAAATCTCATCTAGGGAAATGTTGCCTCCTCTCTACCTTCCTCCATGGTGACCCCAATACTCTGTACTCAATTCCCAACTTACCCTGGGGCTGCAGAACCTGGGACAGAAACAGGGCTCTTCCCACTTTGTTAAGTTTTCCAAAAAAAAAAAAAAAAAAAAAAAAAAGATTTTTAAAAAAGGTGGGTTCCTGGAACCACTTCCTTCCCACCTAGAAAAGTCCATGGATAGATTATGCCCAAAGATCATTGGGCAAGTAATTTACAGACTTCTTAGGTCTGCTAGCTTTGAATGGGCTGAACCCCCTCTCTCAAACACAGTAGATCATGAAGAATACGTAGGCAACAGTTATTGTAAAAGGTGAGACATTAGAAACCAAAACATCTAGCATTCAGGGGTCTGTTTAAATATAATAACATCTTCCCAATGTATTCTACAGTATCAGAATCCGCATAATACTACACGTTGTTTCAGGAAGGGAAAAACAATTGCCACCAAGGCAGAAGAGACCACAAAACCGAAGAAAAAACCAGGCTAATGGGAGATTAAGTGAGTGTAATTTATTAAGGGCTCATAAACAGAAATGTGCACTAGGAAGCTGAAAGATCTCTGTGTCCCAAATCCCAGAAGAAGTGCTTTAGGTGTTAAATCAAAGAAGGACTTCAGAAGGCATCTGGCCTGTCTCAAAACTGGTTCCCATGGACACAGCAGTCTGCATGCCCATCTATCCCCATGGCTCTGCTCCATGGGGTCTGGGGTGACCAGGCAGGGAAAGATTGGTTCCAATCAAGATGGCTGGAGTCATGTTGCACTGGATCTCTCTACAATCATTTGAAGTGACATCACTGAGGTATGAGAAATACACACACACACACACACACACACACACACACACTATATTATAACCTAAAGAATCCTATAATAGTTTTTGTCTTTGTAAAATAGACAGTGTATCTATATACAGACAAAACTTAGGGATAGGACACTAAATTGTTAGTGTGGACAAATGAATAATATAATTATAAATCTCATCTACTGCTTTCCATATTTTATAAATTTTGTACATGGAACACGCGATCCTTTTGATATAGGAAAATATTTCTTTACAAAATATTTTTAAAGCACTTATTTTTTTAAAAAATGATGTTAGGTAAATTAATAAAGAACTGAACTTTGGGTCACCCTGATAATTTTAATTCTGTATCCTCTTGGGAAGATCCACGTCCCATGCCTAGTCTGTGTCTTTTTCCTAAACAGTATTCGAAGGCTTTCTTCACCTGCTCGTTGAACGCTCAAACAAGGGCCCAGCTAAAACTCCATTTTGGGTCTGTCCCAGAAAGTGCAATGGCTGTCCCATAGTCTGCCCCTGTGTGTTGTGTTGGACAATAGACTCTACAGTGTTGTTCTCAGGAGCTTCTGCAGAGTTCCTCTTGCTCAGATGTCTTCAGATAACCATGCGCACGCACAGAGTGAGTGCCTTTCAGTACCTTCCCTTCAGTCTCCTTCCGCAATCCTCTCCTTTGTGTGGCTTACTTACAAAAGCAGCACAGCATTAGTTTAAAAATAGAGCTCAATTATTTTTTAAAAGAAAACAGCAACGACAACAAACTAAAGAAGGCAAATCCTAAATCGATATAGAAGATTTTGACCATGATTATGCAAAGGAATTTCCTGCAGCCTTCCTGGGAACTTGGTGTGCACACAGAGCCCCAGAATCCTCCCCCCCCCCAATGAGAGATCTGAGGGCAACACTGAAAAGGGGAGCCGAGGCACCTGCCTGTGCCTTTCTAACAGCTGATGGAGACGCCTCAGCTTCTTACTCTTGGAGCATCTTTTGGCGTGCTCCTGGGTCCTGGAAACCTGGGAGAGGGAGCCTAGGATTGGAAGCTAACCTCTTCCCTGTCTGTGCTCTTCCCTCTACCTGTCTAAGAAAGACAGCGGCCATTCTGTGCTTCTCAATAAGCATGGCTCCTCAACGCAGCAGCAGCAGCTCCTCATTCACCTGCACCCTTGCTAGATGCTTCCCTCTGCTCGGCTGTGAGGGTGGAAACGGAGAAGGAATAAGGGGAAACGCGGTGTTGGTGGTAGAGAAATAGGTATGGACCACAACAGGACAGATGTACACTGTCTAATAAATGTGTTTAATTAATGCTAATGTGTTTATCTAGCTGCATGAAACCCTGGGTAGACATTATTGCCAGTCATTGAGCTGTCTTAGATGAAAATGTACACGTCAACGGTATTGTCAAAACTGTAAATGTTCCCGTCTCCCTTATAAATAAAAAAACTAAAAAATGGAGAGCAATAAGCCAGGATCTTGAGGTTTGATGCATTTGTAGGGTTGTTTTTTTTTCCCTCCTTTTCTAAAAGTAATATCTACACTGAAGCTTGGCCCCAAGAGTACTTGTTCTGGGGGGCTGAAGAGATGGCTCAGGGATTCAGAGCATTGGCTACTCTTCCAGAGGTCTTGAGTTCAAATTCCAGCAACTACATGGTGGCTCACAACCATCTATAATGAAATCTGATGACCTCTTCTGTTGTGACTGAAGACAGCTACAGTGTTCTTCATAAATAAATAAGTAAATAAATAAATAAATAAATAAATAAGTAAATAAATAAATATCTTAGCCAAAAAAAAAAAAAAAGTACTTGTTTTGTCCGGCTAACAACAGTGACATCATTTCCTCTCCTGTGGGAAGAGCCAGTGAGAGGCCATGCTGACCCAAACATGTGAGAGGATGTTTTGCTGAGAACAGATACGTGGTGTTTTCCTGGAAGCAGCCTGGTGAAAGGGCACGTGGTGTTTGGCTGCAGCGGATGCTTGAGAGATCACGTGGTGCTTGGAAAAAGTGGAAGTATAACCCAACAGACAGGGGATGAGGCTATTGCCCTGATTTGCCTTGCAACTCAGCTGCTCACTGTAGGGCTTTGCTGACTGTTGTAGTAGAATGGTGGCCCGCGTCCAGACACCAGGCCAATTCCACATGGCAAAGGTTTAGGGAGGGCGGCGGAGAAAAAGTGGGGAAAGAGAGAGTAAAAGAAGGTACTAAAGTTAGAAAGGGTCTGCCTTTTATTGAAACTGTGACATGACTGCTCCACAGGTAAAGGTGGGTGACGTCACCACTAGGTTTAGAGGCGAAAGCTGGTTCCTGATACCAACACTGGTCTTCACTGAGGATGCTGAGCATTGATTCATCTTGCCTTCTTTGCTGATCATTGTTTGTTGTGACTTCATAGACAGAAATGCACCAAGGAACTTCTGGTGTTGCTCCAGCAGCTTCTTGGCAATTCTGCTGACTCAGGCTGATTGGGAGAGCCTTGCAGTTTCTTCTGGATTGAGCTGCTGTTGCAGCTTTGTAAACGGTGTTTGCAAGTGGACTGAGCTAACACTGCTGATTCCTGGGAACTGAACTGCTGCTATCTTAAAAAAAAAGAAGATTGAACTCACCCAAAAGAACCGTTTTTAAACCTGTCCACACCCCTTTGCCCTATTACCCTTTTCTTCCCAATACTGCTGGTGGATGATGGGCTATAAAAGAGATTAAAGCATTTTAGAACCCTTATAATAAAGTAGGGTTTGAAAATCTAAGCCTACACTGGCCCTGCAGGACTCCCTGAGGAGAGCTGACTCGGGACAATGAGGTAGTCAATAAAATACAGACAGACATCCAGAGACACGGACACAGAAAAAGGCTGGGGTAGGGCGGGCTTAGTCTCTCTGATAGAGAAACCTCAGCACCCTAAAGCTGTTCATTTATTATGTAGAGCTGAACAGGGAGGTGAGGCCATTTACACAGGGATAAACAAGGAGCCGGGGTCTGTGATGTACCGCTGGATAAGAGACAGGACTGGCTAATCTCAGAATGAGCAGTCTCTGTGGGAGCAGTCTTCAGGTGAAAACACCTAGGGGAGAAGGGCATAGCTGACATCTTCTGCACACAATATCAGCATCCGCACTCGGTTCCCCAGGAAGGCGTCCCATTTCTCTGTGTCCCCTGGCCTGCGGGAGGTTTTGACTTTGGTGTAGCCGTCATCATATCAACAACACACACCCACTCAGGACTTCCTCATGTCAACAACACACACCCACTCAGGACAGACCCTAGCAGACATTTTTACTACTATCCAGAGTGGTCTGGAGAGACCAAAAGCAGTGTCCTGCTTTGTTCTCGCTTGCTGAGAGAAACACTGTGTTAGAGACAACTAGGAGGGGAAAGGGCTTATATCTGATGGCCCATCATGAATGGATGTCAGGGCAGGACAGTGGAGGCACAGACTGGAGCAGAGTTTATGGAGAAATGCCTCTTACTGCCTTGCCCTGGAGGGCTTGCTAGGCTGGCTTTCTTACAGCACCCAGGACTGTGTGCAGGGGATGGGGAGGTTGCACCGCCCTCAATAGGTCGGGTCCTCCCTCTCTAGCTTTAATCAAGGAACTGCCTGCAGGCCCTTCCCAGGAAGGTGGTTCCTCCACTAAAATTCCCTCTTAGCCAGTGACCCTGGTTTGTGTCACATTGACAAAATTAAGCAGCACAGGCAGGCAAGGACTGAGAAAGAAGGAAAGCGGCATTTCACGGCTGTTCTACCCACCATGGTTTCAACAAAGTCCAACCTGTCCTTGTCCCTGATTTTCTGGTGGCAGAGGAGGCCGAATCGGCTTTAAGAGGCTTCCTAATAACATTTGGGCAAATCAGCTTACACAGCTAAACATTGTGTGCCAGCCACAGAGAACATTTTTGTTTGTTTGTTTGTTTGTTTGTTTGTTTGTTTCTGTTAGGAAAGATCTCACTGCCACAGCGAAATACCAGGAAACTCTTAACATTTTTCTTGATTTCTTTAAGAGTCAACATTAGACATATTAAGAGCAACAACCCAATCATTAAGCTCTCTGTGGTCCTCCTAGGAGCCAGCTCTATGGCTTTAATCAGGTTATGGCCAACTCATTCTCATCCCAGCCATTTATCTTCTTTGTTTACACACACACACACACACACACACACACACACACACACACACACATACATGGCATTCTTCTTAATAGCAAAAAGAAAAAAAGATAGTAGTAAAAATTGAGAACAAAAGGCCCTCTATTTTTTACACATTAAGTGACATCTACTTGCTCCCCTTAGCTGGCAAACAACAAAATAGGTTGATTCTGATAAAGCCTGTTGGGTGTTAATTATTTGGGGGGTGGGGGGCTTCTGGGGTAGTTTTATCTACAACAGGCAATGGCTTAAGAGCAACAAGCCCACACAGAAATCTGAGGCTGCGGGGTTTCAGAAGTCAACAGCCCACCAGTGCACTTCCTCCCGAGGAGGCGTCCAGCCTCAGATGGGCAGAAATGGATGTGAGCGTGTCACAGAAAGTTATGCTTTCTTTTGGGGAGGGGGGTGGTTTGGTTTTCAATCCCTCTGCTTTATCGCCCATTTTATGGGCTGGAGTTAAACGGCAGTACAATGCAGTTTGGTCTCTCAGTGCTCGGCACTAACAGCCATGATGATCCGTAATTAGAAGTAAAACCACCACATAAATAACACGGCAGAAAAATTGCCACTGTGAGAAGCCAGGCTTCAGCTATGGAAATTCCAGCGGGCCTTACGTATCCATCACACTCAAGGGGCACGGAGTATTGTTAGCCCTTATTTGTCTCACTAAAGCCAAAAATGGGAGCCATTTAGATTTTCAAATGAGCTTTTGAAAACCGAGAGTGCAGTTTTAAACAGACTGTCTTTTTCTAAGTGGGATGTAGAAGCCTGTCACCTGGAGGGCAGGCCAGCCAGCTGCAAAGACTGGGAGGCAGAGTGGTCAGAGCCCAGAGCTCAGTGGGGAAAGGCAGGAGGCAGCGAGGAGGTCCTACCTCCTGAGTCGTGAAGGCTTCATGGGCTACACTGGCACCAGAGGAGGCTGGCATGATCAGGACATCTTGCAAATGCCACTTATAGGCACAATCGAGGCGTCCCGCATTTTTAACTATTTATATCCTGGCCTTTTGCATGGACCTCCTTTAGTTCTCAGCACAGCCTTAAGAAGTCAAGAAAGAGAAAATCTGTTGTCTTCCAGACCTGAAAAATGATCCTGAGAAAGGAGCGCTAACAGCCAGAGGCGCTCTGCATATTCACCCAGTCCATTTGCAGGCAACAGAGAAATTAGCCCAGGGCCCACGACTTCTTCCATGGATACCCATGAAAAACTGGAACAAATTCTCTTTTCCTGACCCTGCCTCCCTTAGCTAGAGGGTGAGAAAACAAACCCTCACCGCACATCATAATGAGAGTCACTTTTAAAATTGACTAAAGAATATTTATCTGCTCTTTAAAATGTCTCATACATTTTCTTTTCCTATAGGTCAGCCAGAATAAGTAAGGTCTGGGCTTCCTCCAGAATTAAAGAAAAAGTTCATCTGGAGACTTTTTTTTTTTTTTTTTTTTTTTTAGCATATACAGATTCAAACAAACAAAAAGCTAAACCAAATGCCATTAGCAACTCCGCTGCGCAGTTTCATTCGTTTTGTTTAAAATGTGCCTGCTATTACACAGAATCGGAAGGCGAAAATGTCTCCACACTTAGATGGCCAGCAGAGCTCCAATTCACATGGGAGCTTTCCATGTTTTTATCTGGGTGGACCACATATGGCCCGGCATGGGACATTTTTTAAATTGAGATATGAAGTGCTCAATTTCTTTCTTTGGAGCTGTTTTAGCCTAACAAATTTACTGCACGTCTCAGAAAACACATGGCTTTGCCAAAGCTGGTGAGTAGCCCGGCGTGGTTTATCTCCAGCCCACAGCTCTTTCCCTGAATTCAATACTGCAGGCACAATTTAATGCAAACCCAATTTATGACTTAATGCTCTAGGGACCTGGTGGGAGATTGTTACATTATTCTTTTCTAATCCTATTTGTGTTTTAATTTGCTAAGTCTGTAATGAGGTGCATGCCTTGAATAGATTCAAGATCTTTCACATTGCTTTTGACTTTGTTTAATATAATAGATTTTACAGTTTGCATTAAATACCCAGGTGCTACGGTCAGTATTATCTCTTTATTTTCTCAACTAGAGTGAATAAAATTACAGCATGAAAGTAATTGTGTACATGTTTCCTTGTTTATTGTAATGGTTTATTTCCCATTATAATTCTTGATTCAAATTACATCTAGTTCTCCAAAAGTCAATTCTCCGTGGGCTCCCACTGCCCTCTCTCACACAGTTGTAGCCTCTGAAGTAAATGGTGTATTGGCTGTCAATTGATCAGTTGAAAAATAATAGAATAAGTTTTCTGGTCTAATTTATGATTTCATTAAACAGGAAGGGAGGGAGGGAGGTGGGGGGAGGGGTTGCTGTGTCACCATGAACCTGCCACAGTTCCATTTGTGGCGTTTGTCTGAAACACACCATCTCTAATCAGAACTGCACATCGCCCATCTCCGTGGAGTGTCGTTTGCTGTCCATAACTCTGTTATAGCCAATTATAGCTAAATTCTCTCTTCTATATGCACAATCAAAGGGCGTCTGGAATGCATTTTGCTATTTTCTGAACCCTATTATTGCAGACATGTTTATTATGTTCAGAAGATGGCTTTCTGAAATTACACTGGAATTGTCCAACCCACCTGCCACTTACCAACAAAAGGCCCTAAGCCTTTCTTCATGAGGGGAAAGTTCCTGCAGCCCCTGCTAACTTTTCCAGGGCCATTTCCTCCTACAGCTGTTTTGAGAAGCCTCATTGCCCCAGCTTCTGAACATTTGCAAAAGCAACCAAGTTCTCCAGCTAGTTCTTATTTTTAAATTAATAACACAGCAGGTCAAGAAGAGTTGCAAAGCGGCTTTCAACTCCTGCGGTGGATGGTGCTGGCTTTAATTATCTTTATTAACATCTCTCGAATTATGAATAAAGAGGTTATAAAGCATGCCTCAAATCATAAGGATTTGACAGTCCTGAAGCAGTTCCTTGAGGTGGGCCGTCTCAAGGATAAAAACTTCAAGTTGTGTCCTTCGGTTTCATCTGGGGCCATTGTAGGAGGTAAGTGGGTGCTATAAGAAAGACACATGATATCTGTTTGGAAATGTAGCACCTCGGCATGAATTATTAAGGGAGGACGGCAGGCACTTCTAAAGTGAATGCTTTGCTTTTCCCCAGCTGAAACTTGGACACTTAAATCCTCCACCCCCGCGCCCGAGCCCAAGCTTACTTTATCACCAGCGTTTGCCTCGAAGGGCCAGGGGATATTATTACCTTTTTATTTGCTATCTTTACAGAAACCAGCAAAGTGCTTTGAAAATATATAAGCACTTAATTCAAGCCAAGCCTCTTCAATGCGCCTTTCATTCAAGCCCTTTCTAATTTGTTCTCCTGTAGCCAGGAGCCTGGGGAAGACACGGCGATGTATGTTTTCATTTATTTACTTTATTTGGGCTTTTCATTTAAGAATTTCTACACGACCCCCACCACCTTTTCTCCTGCATCACCTCACACACTCTCTCTATGGGCTGTCTCAGAGCCAGACTTCCCAGTTGCAGGGTAACGTGCGAGGGCTAGGCTTCTTCAACCACAGGAGTGGCAACATTCAGGCATTAGCTCTACATATGTTAACAAAGGAAATTCTTGCAGGACTTGAACGAACTGGGGGTCTAGCAGCCATGGCCTTGAATGCTGAGTCTATTCCCTACCTGGTGACTTCAAGGCAATTCTGTCCCTCTACAGATTCATTGGTCCTGTCTTCCTGTCAACCAACATATCAATTAACTGTTGTATGCCAGCCACTGTGCAGGTAGCAGGTAGTACAGACAAGTTTCTGGCTCGCACTGAGCCAGCCAGGTAGAAGAGACAGACATGTGGTAACCATGGTAACAGAAGACGCCGCCGGGAGAACTTTCTTTCAAGTAAGTGACAGTGTAAAATTGGGATGTCAGAGTTAAGTATAGTGCCATAAGCCAGTGACCTCAGCCCTTGGGAAGCTGAAACTGGAAGATTAACGGTTCAAGACCTGCCTCTGTTGCATAGTGAGTTGGAGGCCAGCCTGGGCTACATAGGACCCTGTCTAAAATAGATAGATAGATAGATAGATAGATAGATAGATAGATAGATAGATAGATAGATAGATGGATGGATGGATGATAGGGAGGAAAGGAGGGAGTGAGAGAGAGATTCCTTATGATTTTCATAGAAAATGTCCCCACAGGCTCATAAGCTTGAACACGTGGTGCCCATCCGGTGACACCACTTAGGAAACCATGGAGCCTTTGAGAGGTGCATCACTAGCTGGAGGAAGTGTATCACAGGAGAGGCAGGCCTTATGGTTTAAGGGCTGGCCCTATTCCCTGTCCAGTGTCTGCTTCCTGATCCACCCTAGTATGAGCAAGCTTCAAGTGCCAGAGTCACAAAGAACCTTGCTGCCGTGCCTTACCAGCCACGATTCCCCTAAATGTGAACCAGAAGAAACCTTTCCTCCCTCAGGCTGGCTTAGCTGGGTATTTAAGCACATTGGTGAGAAAAGTAACTAAACATGAGCTGCTTGGGGGGGGGGGGGGTCTGTATAACTAAAGAAGCCAACGCATCATGAGGAGTTCACATTGCTGATGGCATAAAGACTTGCTTATGAAATAATCCAGAAATTCATTATTGTCATAGTTACTAAGTTCCATCCAGAATCCTTAAAGGACTCAGTGTCAGCAGAAGCCTTTCAGCCATAAGAAGATGCAAGCTCTGTCCTGTGGCTCCAATGTCTTCTTCTTTTGTGGAGATAACTAGAAAATAATGTCTTTTGTGAAACCTTAAAGTAAATACAAAAACAGATGAGCTAAATTGATAGGCTCTCTCCTGCTTAAAAAAATTCACTAGGAATGAATTGAATCTTTATTTAAAAAAAAAAAAAAAAAAAAAAAAAAAAAAAAAAAAAAAAAAACCCCAACCCTAAGAAAACTGAGCAGAAATGAAAGAAACAGCTCTGCTGAACCTATTCTCCAGGGGCCTCTCCTTCCCAGCCAAAGCCCAGATTTCTTCAGCAGAAGCACTCTGTCCTCAGAATAGTCTTGCCAATGAACCAAAAATAACATTTCAATGTTAACACTCAAGAACCATTTTAAATAGATTTGCACCTTGGGCAATATATTTCTCATGGAAACATTAAAAGTTTATTTTTGCAGCAGAAACTAGCTCCATGTACAACCCAACAAACATGCCCCACTGAAACTAATTGTCACTGCAGAGAAGTGTGGAGCCTGGGCCCAACACGGTGTGGCTCTCCAACATGGCTTCCGAAAGCAAAGAAGACTATAGGCTGATGTGAACAGTACTTAAATGCTCACACAAGCTCAAAAATGTCTGAGATTAACCATATCTTTTAGTTAAACTTTATCGAATAGTTCGGTGAGCTGTTTTGGTGACCTTCAGATAGGGCCCAAGTCAAGGGCAAATTACCCTACACAAACACTGAAAGGATCTCGGGCAGCCTGAGAACTCAGATGAGGAGGAGAACATTTTGACAAGGCCAAGTAGCTAATAGCAGGGCAACCCACTTAGGATGGACTTGCCTAGATGTGGTATGATTTAGAGTTAGTCGCTAAAGTCAGTTTTAAGGTAATGTCTGTCACACGTGTGCACTAAAAGAGCTGCTGCATGTACAAGAGTGGTTGGAGGTTTGAAAAGTGGCTATGAACAGTGAAGAAAGAGTTGCCTTAGGGTCCCAGAGAGATCCAGAGGTCAGAGGTCAACAAGAACAAAGGATAGAAGGAAACCCCACAAGAACTGGAATTGCAGAAAGTCCCAGAAGTCCTGGGCATGATAGTGACATTTATTCATCTCATAGACAGAGAATGGAATCAATCCCACCCCTTCTGAGCTGAGTCTTTGAGCAGCTGTTCCTAAAATGCCTCCACATTGCATGAGTAGCTGACAAGCCACACACACACACACACACACACACACATACACACCAGGTTTAGGGACCCAGCAATGCCCTAAGTGCATTCTGATAGAAATCTTTTTAAGCAGGAGAACCCCACTGTCAGTGAATAGTTGCTGATCTCTTGATTGATGCATAGAGTCTCTAATGACCCAATAATTCATTAGAGTTGACTGGAACGGCAGGACTCTTGGAAACTCTTTTGAATTCCCCTTAGAGGCTTTATGAGAGCCCCCGCTTACTTACTAACCACTTCCCAGCTTCCTGAACCCACAGACTTAAGTCCACCACAAGAACCCGGCAGACCTACATGGATAAAACTTGGAACCATAAAGGCAAATATGGATCCCACATGATAGAGCTGTGTTGCACTGCCAAAACCATATGAGAATCTCAAGAGAGGCATGCTGAGAACCAAATGAGCTCCCAATAGGTGACACTTATGCCAGGAATAGAGTTGTCATCATGGTAGTGCAAAAACAGTGAGCAAATTCACCATTCATTCATCATTTAATAAATTAATGTTTATTAAATACCTATTATCCATATGGCAACAGAGATAAATGTTTTCTATACATCACACCAACATACACAATTGCCATGGTTGTATGGGAAAACTGATACTTTGGCAAGTCAAGAGGCCATATGGAGTTACATGAAACATCAAATATCCTGCCACCAGTTACAGTCAGATGTGGCAGCCAACTCCACGGCTCTCCTTAAGATTATTGCTCTCTTTTTATATTATTCTGAGTCTCAACTCAAGCATTTGATGTTTTGGAAAATACCCACCTCTGTAGACATAAGGAAAGACTATTGCTATCCATTTAAAAAGAGATTGTCATTTCTCGTTTTTATGGAGAACATACTTAAGACATTCAAGGAAGTCTCAAGTGATTACGGCAAAGTATTCTCACCCAGCTCCTCCTTCTAACAGAGGTGGTCCATTCCTGGACTATTGGAGAGACAGGGTGCTCAATGGTTGGGTAGGTTTCCTTGTCAGCCACAGCCCCTGCCCACAGTGAAGCTGTTCTCACATAGAACCAGGTACAAAGTACAGCCAAATTCCATAGACAGTAGGCAGAACTCTGGCTAGAACTGGCCGAGCAGAGGCTCACTGGTGAAGATTTTTGATGGAAGATGATCAAGGTTTGAAAGATGTAAACAGGTTTCAAGGTCTCTCTCTCCATCTGCACTGACCTTAGGAGAATGACCAGCAACCTTGAGACCACCTGTGTCCCCAAACAGGGAGAATGGGAACGGTCTTTTGCCTTGGTAGTCAAAGCATCTTACCATGTGGCATCAGAGTATATCTCATCTCAGCAGAATCACATCAAACTGTGTCAAGATACGGAGAGGCCACCATTTGTCTCTCCTCTGAAAGAAGTCACCAGTGTTAGCTGACCTCCATTACTGAACTGGTACAGATTGGCTGAAGGAATACTTTAACTGTTTTTTTTTAATGCCCAACTATATGTTCTGTTATAAGGAATAGCAAATGTTTAATCATAAATATTTTAATGGCTTCAGGGATTCATAGTATTCAATGACCGTGTTAAATGATAATAATCACATCTGGTTTATTACTATAGTAATTCAGCAGATTCTCTTGAGCAGTTATTTTTTATTATATGTGCTGTGCTACTGTCATGGTCATTTATAGCAGTAATATTTTAAAGTGGCTCATTTGTTTGTTTAAGGACAGTTTCACAATATATTTCTGTATTAATATACATTTTGCACTATTATTTCCAAGCTGCCACTGGAAAATTGATCCCAGCCTGTTATGACTGGAGAGGCCGGCAACACACAAAATGTCCAGGCAGAGATGGAGTGGGGGGAATGACATGGGACTGTCCGAGTGTCCCCCCCCCGGGGTCATAAGAGCTGCTGCTAAGTGGCATTCACAAATGAAGAGTTGGCTTAAGAATTAAGAGGTAGTAAATGGAAAGGGAAGGCCATAGATTTGGGGGGATCCCAGAGGCAACGATGTCTGGGAGGAGCCATAAGATGCATCGTCTGCAAGACCAAGGTCAGGACTTGACAGCCTCAATAATGTATCAATAATGTAGTGCCAGGGAGGAGGTGACAAGGGAAGCAAGGTCAAGTCAAGGTCGCCTGCAAGGTCACCTGCTTATGTCTTGGCCACTGATGCTGACATCTACTTCAAATCCAGCCTCCATGGGCGTGAGAAATAATGGCTGCTGTGTGAGCCCCCAGAGGCGCCTTTGAGGCAGTCCATTTGGATGGTTCCTGCAGTGCGTATGACGGGCATCATGGTCAGTGCCCGTTACACCTCTTCCCTTCCTGGTGCATCAATTCATCCATTGCTCCTTAGGAGGCAAGGCAAGCAAGAGGACCCTCCTAACCCAAGGGAGGCAATTTTCATTGGCAGTCTGATAAATCAGGCTGTGGAAAGTCAGGAGAAAACCGACTCCAGCCTTGCTTCCTCTAGCCTGGGTCCTGATTGGTTTGAAGACAGAGAGCAAATGGCTTTTACGGCTATGACTGATGTATGACTATAAAATGGTCTGTAACCAGAAATGCCAACTGACATGCCTACTGATTTAACGGACACCCAGGGTTATGTTTGTAGAGTCGCTTAAGTAAACACGTGCTGGGTTTAAGGGCGTTAGCTGAGTGATCGTTTCTCATGGTCTTCCTACCCATTTTATTTTACTCCATCATAAAATTGAGGATAGTAAAGCCACACTTCCGTTTTCTAATAATAATGAAGATTTACTCCTGGCAGAAGCAGGTCCTCTCATTTCCCCTGGTTTCTACCCCCAAGGTAACTGTGACAGGCACAGAAGCCCTTAATGTAGGCAAGGTTAGAAGTCACAGTCTGTGGACAGCCAACTCCTGAGGCCTTGGAGAGATTCTTGCAAGCTTGCTTTTGCATCCAGAGAACTAAAGCAGAAGCTGGGGTCAATGGAAAGGAAAGAAGTCTGTTTAACTACAAATCAGCAAAAGTGTCAGGGACAAAGATGCTGGCCTTCCCAACCTGGACGTCAGACTAAGGCATGTCCCTTGAGATCATTGGCTTCTGCAGCCTGGGGTTTCTCTGGTTGTCATGGCAGTCAGGTATGGTGTGGAACTTGGCTTTTGTGCGGCTGCAGAGTGATCGATAGGGGCCCCTCTATACATTTTATCGAATTTGGAAATAGTCTCAAACAAATGATTGAGAAGTGTGAGAGTCATCAGGCAGCGGTTCCTGGCTCTATTTGTGGGAATGGCTCATTAGATCCATTAGATCTCATATTTCATGCGGAGGTAGGAATAGGAAACTGGTTCCCAGCTTCACCCGCTAAACATCAGCTGACCTCATCAGCTCTCTCTGGGCTCCAGCAGACAGCACCCTCTCAGGCAAGCTGGCACCCAAGACAAAACCTACTGGCTGCTCCTGGTCTACAGCCTTCGACTTTAGACTTCCCAAGGGGGGACTATCTCTAAAACTTTCCATTTTTATCTGTTACTTGAAACATTTTTATTACTTAAAAATATTTCATTACAATAGAGTTAGAGAGAGAGAGAGAGAGAGAGAGAGAGAGAGAGAGAGAGAGAGAGAGAGAGAGAGAAGAGGACATGAAATTGGGTGGGTGGGTGGGTGTGAAGAGAGAGAGGTATCTGAGAATCTGGGATGATTAAAATACACTGGATGGAATTCTCAAAGAACTAATATTGCCTTTGAAAAGCAGTTGAATCCCTTGTTTTGCGAGTATCCTCTGATCCTGGTGCCTTTTTCAGTGGTGAGCCTTGACTCCACTTTCCTCTCTGCAAATTGCCCTCCTCAAGCCTCCAATTCTTCCTGGGTGTGTTTTCAGTGCTCATGCAGTCTGCAAGAGGCTGCCCTGTCTCACGCATCTTAAGAGCCGAGTCTTTGAATGTATTTATTCTTCTGACTCCTTTGATTTGTTCCCAAGGCCACTGACCTCAGCCTTCGCTTCTATTCATCTATTTCTCTCTAGTGTTTCACCAGCGTTAATTTTTATTTATCATTTTTGTAATCTCCTGGAATTAATATGTGTATTTTCTTTTTTTTCCTGGTTTGTTTTAATGATAGAAGAAGCCCAAATAGTGTGCATGGGCTGAATCAGAACCGCAAATGGTTATTGTGCAACTTGGGACTGAGAATGGCTCGTGTTTTTAAAGCCAAACAAAACAGAAAATAATCTACTAAGAAGTCTGTGAGTCCCCCTCGCTCCCACCTGCTGCAGGAAAAGCAAATGCTGACTCTTGCTCCAAGCATCTGATGCTCTCCCAGGCTGAATACGTCTTCCTACAAGCTCACTCTTCTTAACTCTGACCTCAGTTCTTCAGACATGTCAACAGCATTTTCTCTATGACCAAGAGTTGGCTGTGTCTGAGGACATAATTCCACAGTAGTAGGTCTCAAAGAGGCTAGTCTAGAAACAATCCTCCAAGCTATTCACCTAGCATGAGAAATAGAGCTAGCGTATACATAAAACACTCATGCATCAATAAAGCCAACATGCTAACGTCATTGTGAAGTCGTTTAGAAATGAGGTAAAGCTTACTTCTTCTCAATGCATTTCTGTGTGTACCAGAAGTACCCCTGGCTTCAATCGCAGATGAATACATAAATAAAATGTGGTATATTCATTCAACGTGGTATGATTTGCCAATAAAAAGGAATAAAGTTCTGATAAATACTACGACATGGATGGAAGCAGATTATGTCAAGTGATTCTCTTTATGTGAGTGGTCAAAGGTGGAAAGTGGGTGCTTGCCTACTCCTGAGAAGAGTGAGGAGTTGGGGAATAGGAAGTAATTGCTAAAAGCTGTGGGGGGGGGGAGTTGTAGAATGATTTTAAAAAGTCCTAGAAATGTGACAGCTCTGGGACTGTACAAAGACAGCCTGGTTTTATAATTTAGGTGGGTAAACTGTATATGACAGGAAATGATAAAGAGAACTGGGGGGTGTTCTATTGAGGTGTGGTGAGGTATGTGTGTGTGTGTGTGTGTGTGTGTGTGTGTGTGAGAGAGAGAGAGAGAGAGAGAGAGAGAGAGAGAGAGAGAGAAAGAGGGAGGAGTAGAGAAGTAGAGGCCGGCCATGAGCCCTTCGAGAGGGGTGAGAGAAGGGAATGGAGAGAAGAGGGACAGCGGGGTAAGAGCAAGAGAGCAAGAGAGAGAGGAGGGGCAAGCAGCTCCTTTTATAGTGCCAGGTAACGGTGGGGCAGAGCATACCTAGCTGTTGCCAGGTAACTGTAGGGCAGAGCATGCCTGGCTGTTGCCAGGTAACTGTGGGGTGGAGTTCACAGAGTCCTAACAGTATATATTGAATTATTGTCCAAAGGCAGCTGCTTTGAACCATTTAAAATGCAGCTCTAAGGTGGCTTGTGGAAACCTTCATCCCCTTGTACTTTCATGGGAGCACATTGTTTTGAAGGCCATATCTTTCTCATAGTAGGTGGTGGCAGAAGAGGAGGACAGGCCAAAGTCAGGTCACCAAAGAGAGTGGGGTGAGGAGCGTCAGCAGAAAAGGTGAAAGATGGGGTTGGGGAGAGAAGAAACCCTGTAAGACCTGCTTCCTGCTTTCGGGAGTTCCAGGGATCCTGCCAAGAGTTCCCTCCCAACAGTGCTGAGAGTACTTTTTTCTGCAAGCAAATAAATCCTCTCCCTTCCTCTGCTTTTCCTCCGAGTCTCTTTAGAAATCCTTGTAGGTCTCTTGGGGATGCCTTTATGCTGTAAGGACCCTTGAATGTTGACTTCTTTGACTGCAGCTCTCCGAGTCTGGAGACAGCCAGAACTCCAGTCTACTGGCTTGGTACAGAGTCTCCTGCCCGGGCCTGGGCCTCCAGCCAGCAGCAGGTTGTGGAGTCTGTAGCAAAGAGAGGGCAAATTGCTGGAGTTTGGTCAAGAGAACAGATGTGTGTGATGGGCCAATCTGACCACAGAGAGACATTTCCCTGCACCTTCTAAAGGTGCACAATGGCCCGGGTGAGCCAAGGCAATTTGACAGGCATTACCTTCTTCATAAGCATGGAGGGCTGGAGCCCTTCCTCCTGTAGGCTGTGCGAGCTAGGTAGGAGAGGAAGCCAAGTGCCTCGGAAATGCTGTAGCAGCTTCGGGGAAACACATGTCCATGGAAAGAGCCCAACAGTGTACTAATGGCCTGGCCGTTACCACACCCTGGCCAGAAGTAAGAAGCTATTGATCGTCTGTTCACTTTGCATTTCAAGGCGAGACTGGCGCCATCTTTACCCGGGAAGGGGGAGGACACAGGACAGAACACACAAACCTCCTACTTCATTTAAAGGAGCCTCTCCATGCCTTTCATAGCCTTGCCCAACCCTGGCCAGTGTCTGCCCCCTTATAGTGCCTGTTACTGTTATCCGTGTCCAGAAACCAAAAAGACTCCTCTATTACCAAGACCAATATGAGTTGGGGGGACCAGCTGCCCCGGTCAGTGAAGCATCAAGGATTCCAGGGTGTGGATTCCAAAGGTAGAAAGGGTAATTTCTGTGAAAGGACGGCGCCATTTTCCCACCTCCCTACCAGAAATGTTATTATTTGATCATCTTGTTATATATACCCTGTGACTTTCAGCTGCCCAGAACCTCCTGAATCCTGGTGTCCCCCACTCTTGGGGTCACCAAACACACATTCTTCTCCATGTTTCTGCCTCCTTCACACAAAACCATTCACCACCTCAATACAATTCGGTGTATAATGTATGCTCCCTTAAGGTCTGTGAGATGAAATTCTGGGCTTTGATTTCACTGAAGGAGTGGGAGGCAAAGTTTGACATGGGGAGAGGTGAGGACATACATGAAGCCATGGAACTGATGGAGCAAAACCAACTACTTACTGCTAACCATGTGAGACACCCAACCAAAGAGTTTGGGTTTTCCATGCTGTAGAGGAGGAACTAAAAAGTCTAGGCTCATTCATACAAGACAGGTTTTTAAAGCATAAGTTGATTCTTAGGTATGTTGAAAACTTCTGGGAAAAACCACTGAGATCTAGGAATATGACTGAGATTCAGGCATGTTGCTTTGGTCAGGTGTCTGGTTGCAGGAATGAGACAATTAACTAACGCAGTGTTGGGAGCTGGCACCTTTCAGTCAGTGCAATACGACTGAGGTTTCCCCTGTGCTTTTCCATGCATCACAGCATTCCTTCCTGGCACTGGGTAGTGTTACCTTGTATGGATGCCCTATAATTTGCCCATCCATTCAACCAGAAAATAGGCTCAGGATATTTTTAAATAAAAACATCACTAAAAGAAATGACCCATTCCTTTGTGAGGCTACACTAGGCTCCGAGCCCTTGCCGAATGGAAATTGTACCTTTCAGTCTCGTTCCTGATACATCATTGGCTCCCAGGCCAGGGCCATTGAATAAACAAAAGAAGGAAAGACAGAATGAGGCCAGCTCTGTACAGGAGGGACATACAGAGAAACCCAGCTTTGAGACGCTACCACCTTTCCCAGACGAACTATTTATTTCTTGAGAGCGCCTCATGATCATGGGAGACACCGTGTCTTTTGTTTGGATGAGACAGGAAACTTGCAACAGAACCACATCTCATTGCTCTCAGGGAAGATGAACCCTCAATGCCATCTTCCATGACTCAGTTTCTCGGTCTGTACTTTGTAATGCTTTTGTGGGGATCCCCTGGGCTAATGCCACCAGAGTCTAAATTTGCCAGAAAACAATCTTCGTACAACTTCACTTGCTTTTCAACTGTGAACAGTCACCAGTGCCCAGAGGAAGCACAAGGGAGCTGCACACTCTCCTCAGTCTGACCGAAAGTGTTGAAAGAAACCGATTTCTTGTCCAGTGAGCCCTCGGCAGGTCCAGCTGCTCTAGAAAAGAACTTTTCAAGGGCCAGGAACCTGTAAATGTTCTCGAAAGGCTTCCTCTCCCCGTCTCCTGGGGTGTGAGATGCCAACCTCACTTGGGAAAGTAGGCACTGGGAATATAGCATTTGTTCCTGTCCTCAGGTCTCTGGAGAGAAGTCTTAGGAGGGATGCTCTTCTCTCTCCTTGCTTCTTCCAAATACCTGCTCCTTACTCTGCATCTTTCTCTGCCCCTCCCATTGGTCCACTGACGTGGCCCACATAGCTGACAGGGAGAAACACACAGGGCTTTCAAATACAAAGTATCTCAATAAGAAAATGTTGAGACCTAGATGTGAGTTCAGTTTGTGTAAGCTGCTTATTGTGTGAGTATGTGTGCATGTGTGTGTGTGTGTGTGTGTGTGTGTGTGAAAGAGAGACTTTGTGTATGTGTGTTAGTTCATGTGTATGTGTGAGTGTGTACATGTATATGTGAGTATATGTGAGCATGTGTGTATGCATAAGTAGGTGAGTGTGTGTTTGTGCATGTGTGAATGAATGTGTGTGAATGTGTGCATGTGTGAGTATGTGTGCATGTGTGAGTGTATGTGAGAACATGTTGTGTGAATATGTAAGTATATATGAGAGTGTGTACAGGTATACATGTGCACATGCATATACATATGTGTGTATGTATATTCATGCATATACATGTGCACATAAACCAGAGCATATCAAGCATCTTCCTTCATCACTTCTCTACCTTACTTTTGTGAGATTTATTTCATTTTTAATCATGTGTCTGTGTGTAGGTACACATGAGCGCAGGTGCTCTTGGAGGTCAGAGGCGTCAGACCCTGTGTTATAGGCAGTTCTGAGCCACCCAAAATGGATGCTAGAAACAAGACCTGTGTTCTCTGTAAGAGCAGCGACTGTTCATAACTTCAGAGCTATCTTTCCAGTCCACCACCTTAGTTTTTGAGACAGGCTTTCTCCCTAAGTTTTGAACTCACCATCCAGCAAGGTCCAGATGCCTTTTTTGCCTCTGCCTACCCAGTGAGATTACAGGTACATGTCACGCATTTGGCATGGACACTGGGTGTCAAACTCATATCGTCATGCTTGCCTGGCAGGCCCTCTATCCACTGAGCCCTTGCTGATGTTACTGCTATTCAGGAAGAGAGAACAAGGGCCCCTGTTTGTGACAGGCATTAGAAGGAGACCTCACCAGACTGGCAATAAAAGGCCGCCTCCTCTCTTGCTCCCCAGGGTGGTAGAACCAGCCAGTCTCCAACCCACGTGACGGTACTTCCATCCGAGACGATTTAAATTAATTGTGTGCATGGAATTTGGTGGGGTGCAGTGCCAAATATTTAACTGAAATCAAGATGCAAACTTCCCCCCATCCACTCGGTTTTGTGAGTCCTGTCAAAAATGAAACCAAGGCCATTAAGCGTGCCTGCCAACTCTCTGCCCTGTCCGCCCATCGTTCTTGGTTCCTTTCCCCCTGGGTGTATCCCTCCTGCTCTCTACTAGCCCTTCTGGTGTATTTATGGGTCTCCAAGCAGGCCCCTTGTACTGTTAGCTCTACTGATGCTGCCAAGTCTAAGATCCCTTTTAGGGACTGGTTTTATTTAAAGAGCACCCCATTAATGGGTTTAATGGCCTTTCAATCACTTAGCATGCATTGTCAATGAGATAGAATCGATTTTCTGAGAATTCTTGTTCTGGGGGGAAAACAAACAGCCATTGCTTCCGGCTGCAATGCGGCCAGCGAACAGATGAGGAGGAGCTGAGCTGCAGTCTGGGATGCCAAGCGTCTCATGCGGCAACCCAGCAGCGAGCTGGGAGTCCCACTGTCCCCTTTACAGAAGACCTGACCCAGACTTGGTCCGTTCTTTCCTGGGGGTGGGGGGGTTCTTGTGACGGTATGTCAAATCTTCGGGCTTATAGGTATAGCCCAGTGTCCCCAGATATGAACTAAAAAAAATATATTATTTTCATTATCTAAGGCTTCGCACCCTGGCACCCTCACACATGCCTAAGCTTCTGAGAAGCGCTGAATGCCACCCTCGAACTGGTGACAGCATTTGCCCGAGTGATGCCAGAGTTCCACATGATGGGGTTACAGGCAGGGACACAGGGAAGGTGGAGAAACCAGTTTCTGTCACTCTCGGGGCTTGACCCTTCCAAGTTAGCGTATCTTCGTGTTGTTGCTAAGCAAAGTGTGCTCCTCCTGTGCTCCCGCAGTCGGCCTCCCTCCCAGAGCCCAGACCCGATCACCTACCCCACCGCGGTCATCCCCTGTGGTCATTCCTTGGCACTCGGTGTCCAGAATCCTCTCCAGAGAGGTCACTGGTTGTCACCTCTGGCCTCATTTACAGAGAAGGAGAGGTTAAGGAGACAGGTTCCATCTGACAGGAAAGTCTTTCTCCTCAAGCTGAACTTACTACCAAGAGCACCTGTCACCTGCAAAGTGCCCGTCCAGTGCCAAATGCCTCGAATTCTCCCCCACCTCCAACCTCTCTCCTCTGTTTTCTACTTATAAAATATACCCCCGGAGACAGAGAAAAGGATACCATGAGGTTAAATGTTTTCCTGTAGTTCCACACTGTACTGAAAGCTTATTCTTACAAGTTAAGCTCCGGGTTAATATTTTGTGTTGGTTTTTATTTTTAAACCCTAATCTGGTATCACTACAAATATAACTTAAAGGTAAGATGGCTGAATGTCAGCTATATGAACCACCCAAGGTTCCCCAGCCTCAGTGTCAAGGCCTCCGAGACCAGTAGGCAGATATCTGTGCTTAGATCACAATGTCAGTGTCACCTCCCAAGGCCTGTGGTGTCCCCATTGCACCAAAGTCACTCTGGACTCTCCTAAGTGATTTGGAAAGTGTCCCATAAGTTTCTCCAAAACAATGGCTGAAAGAGGAACGGAGGGGGTGCCAGGCAGAGCCGCCTCCTTCAGCCCCTGCCTTGAACTGGAGGCTCATTTGCATTTGTCCTTCTGCGATCCTTTCCAATCCCCGAGCAGAACACAATTTAACTGCAAAATTTGCCTTAACTAGGCAGCTGTCTGCTGCGGTCAGGCACCGGGCTCAGGTGCGACTCCCAGTAGGCACTCTTGAAGCAGTGTGCCAGGCTCTGTAAAGCAATACAAAGTCACCTCGGAGAAATGAGACACCACTTGGATGAGACACGTGCTCCTGGGCCTGCTCCTTGTCACTTCAGAGCTGTGCAGTGGGTGCCAATCACGGCTCAATTACTCCCAGACTTGCCTGCTAAAGGTGTCCCTGTCATTTAGGGGAACTGGTTCACGGCCAGCTACCACATGTCCATGTGTCAGGTGCCAGAAGAGCTACCTGAGACATTGTTTGGGAAGGGAACGGGTTTGGATTTACTTGGACTCTCTCCATGACATCACCAGCCCAACAAAAGGAGGGATTCTAACAGCCTAAAAGTCAGATAGTAGAATTTTACGCCATCTGATAATGTTTACAACAGTATACTAAAGGCTTAAAGGTAGAAGGATACTTCTCTGACCCAGCCTTAGACAGGGGTACGGAGGGCCAACTGTGGTAAACAAGGCAGGTGTCCTTCAAAGGGACAACCAACCAAGTCCAAGGCTGTCTGCTCAGAAGCCTCAGCTGACCCTGGGGCAGGAGAAAGACGACAGAAGGTAGAAAAGACAATGCTAGGGATGTCTAATCTGTGGGGTGAAGAAAGTTACAAAGATGTCCTAGAGGAGGACAAGTGGGGAAGGTAACAACAACCCTGAGTTGGAGGATGTCCTGGTGTCAGTGAGAGCAAGGTAGAGCCAGGAGAAAATCCGGGGGATCGACAAGGTGGGCAGAGGACATTAGACTGTGATGTCAGGAAAGGGCAGAGTAAGACAGATCAAGAGACAGGGGCATAGTGAAGAAAAGTGTTGATACCGGAGTCTCCTCCCTACAGGTGCTTGAGAGCTTGAGGCAGGTGAAGTGAGGGTAGGTGACAGAGCAGTGTATTTCAGGGCTAAAGACAGTTAGCATGCCGTGAGTCCAAGGAAAGCTATGGGGGATGCAGGGAGAAATGTGCTCCTGATGGAACAAGACTCCAGGGCAGGAAAAGAGACCTGGAGACAGCAGGGCACATTCACAGTGGGAAGGCAGGGAAGCCCTCGGAGACAGGAGCAAGGAAAGAGACAAGGAGGCACTGCCATTATCTGGAGATGGAGACGTAGATGCGGAAAGAGCTTCCACCTGGTCCCTTGACATTGCCAGCAGATCACAGAAGAACTAAGGCACCATTTAAATGTGAGGCCGTTCTAAAACAGTTACCTTAGGGATGAATATTGTCTCACTCACTGCTCTGTGGCTGTTTGGAGACAGTGTGACCAAAGCAACTCTTTAAGAAGAAAATATCTGAGTGCTTGTTTACCATGTCAGAAACTTAGTGCATTGTGAATGTGGCACAGAGGAAACAGAACCCAACACAACTCCTGTGGAAAATCTTGAAATGGCTCACTCTTAGGGATACACTTACAATATTATTCAGGAAATCTCACCCGCCTAAGTGAAAATGAACACCTCTAAGACAGATTTAGGCTAATCATCTTTTGTCAAAATAGTCCCAAACTGGAAATAATCCAAGTGTCCATCATGGACAAATGAACCAAAAAATTAAGGTCCATCCAATAGAATATAGTCTCAGGGTAAAATAATTAAAGTTAATATATATACAACATGCATAGACTTCAAAATACAGTGTTTAGACATTATTATATACTGTGTGTGTCCACTTACTTGCAAATCTAACATGGGTGATACTAGTCCATATTTAAGGAATGGGGCTCTATGGTTGTTTGGACACCATAGGAAATCAAGGGTAGGGACTGACTGCAAATAAAAAGACAAGGGAACTATGTGGGTAATGTATTTTATGGCGGTAGTGGTTTCATGGATAAATACGTGTGTGTATGTTTCATTTTATGAAGGATAGCTCAGTAAAATTGACTGCATAAAAGGGGAGGACTCCAAGAACCTTTAGCAGGTAAGAAAAGCTAGCACTAGTCTAGGGTTTTCTTATCTTCAACAGCTTCTTTTCTCATTCCTGAAAGCATTTTAATATCCAGGCACTCTGGGCCAATAGACTCCGGCTTCCATCGGCCAGTAGAGGGAACTCTTTCTCAGATGGAAGATTCCTCAGCCTGCGGTGTGCCAGGTTAATCTGGAAGCTGTGCTGGGCATGACTATCAATGGGAGGATGTCTCACTCTGCCATGAAAGTGCTGATGCAGAGGAGTGCCAGGTCTAGACGTTGGCTGCTATGGCAGCTGGACTCAGGGGAACCCTGCTAAGAAATGTCCTGAATCAGCAGAGGGGCCTGACAATGAGCCCTCCCCTCTGCTGTGGCTCTCATCCTATTGATAACCATCCCTAGCACCCCCGGGGAAGGTAGTCTTGATGGTTTCATGTGTCACAGTTTTCTACTGGCACAACATTATAGCATCTTGGCCAACATTCAGTGAGCCACAGTCATGTCCTCTCCAGCAAGATCGAGTTTCATCCTTGGAGGTTGTTGTGTGCCTTGTATATCTGCTGTTGTCTTGTGGTTAGGCTTCTTTTGTTTTGCTAACTGATACCTGCTTACCCAAATTTCTGATACAGCCCATGGTGTATAGCAAGCTAACCTTGTCCTGATTCAGTTCAGACTGAGACGCCTCCCTAGGTACTGATGAGCTTCTTCTTTTCCCTTGAGACTGGGCCTGGGCCTGGTCTCCTCGGCTCAGGAGATGCTTGTTGAGTGCATGTGTACATGAATACGCCCCGGCCTCAGGGATGGTTAAAAGTGGGGCATGTACCGGGATGATGTCAATCAATTTATAAATTTCTAAAGTAGGCTAATGATTTCCAATTTTGAAAGCTTTGTGTTCCTTTCATCTTTTCTTTTCTTTTTATTCTCTGGCTCCAGTTTCTCACCTCCTGAAAACTTGCCACAGAGCAAGTATTTGGTGTTTAAGGAAAAGTAAATGAAGTCTGTCCACTGGGCATCGTTTGTGAGTTTTTCCAACTCTTCTGAGGCAATGAGAAACATCCGTCTGTGTGGGAAAGACACGCATGAAAGAATGAATTCTACAACTGCTTAGAAATCACTTAGGAGACAGACCAACAAGTGAGAGATGCCTTTGATCCGATTAATGAAAGAATCCTTGTGCCACCATGATGAGGAGACCCTAGATTTGGTGTCTTAGGGACAGAATTGAAAACCTTTAGGAATCAGTAGTTCAGAGTGAGCCTTATAATCAACCAGAACAAGCCCCTATAACCATCATGGCTGCCACTCCATACAACAGCTCTAACTTGTCCCCATCCCCCTCAGAAACACTGTAAGTCAGGTTCTTATACTCAAAACTACTTTTATGGCCTAACCTCATGGTACAAAGAAGGGGACCAAAGGTCAAGTTCCCAGCGATGCTGTTGTCCCCGAGCATCTTCTCGTCTTTGAAGGCCTTGGTGAGCACGTCTTTTGCAGTCAACAGGGTTGTGTCATCTGAGTAGATGAGGTGTTTAACTTGACAGTTCCAAAGCCCGGTTTCCCAAAGCAGACATGCTGCTGCAGTTATCTCAAAAGGTTTAAGTGAGAATGAGAGAGGAAGGGAGGTGGTTGTGATCAGAACACATCCTACGTATATACCAAATTATATCAAATAATATCAAAGAAAAGGAACAGCCTATTTTTAGTTGCAGAAGGGGGAAGGGTTTAGAAAACCTTGGAACTCTCTGAGTGAACCCCATGGGCAATCTTTGCTTACATGTGTTAAAACTCAATATATGTTTTATGGTACTTCAAGGAGGCATGAAGCAGGAGCAGAAATGTCTGAGAGAAAAATGAAGGATAGAGTATGAAATTTTCAAACTGTGGGACTCATCTACATTATAGAAAAGTGCAAAAAAAAAAAAAAAAAAGAAAAGAAAAGAAAAGTGCATAAGTCAGTCCACATCACCCTGGTATGTTCCGTGCTTTTAATAACACCAAATAGGGACATGAAAATCATTCTATGTGGGCTGGCTAGAACAATCAGTGGGTAAAGGAGCTTGCCAACCCCAACAATGTGCATGTACTTAATGTGAGTCAATTGTGATCTTGAAATGGGAAAGATCGGACATTTCATTTATATATTTTACTATAGTAAAAAGTATAAAGTATAACAAAAATAACGTGACACCGTGCTTACGTTATGAGTTGGATACTGTTCTAAATGCTTTTCCATATGCTGTTCAGGTTGACCCCTAGCAATCCTATGAAGTAGTTTTGTGCTTGTTTTCGAGTGAGAAGAGGAGGCCCGGAGAAGCCGTGCACCTTACCTATAGACATGAAGAAAGAGCTGGAAGAACAGACCCCAGGGGTCAGGCTCCAGGGCCAGTGCTATAGGCTGCACACACTCCCCACTGTCTAGAAGACTGTAAGTGAACCTCAAAAAAGGAGAGGCACATTCAGACCTCCTCCCCACTGGCCACCTTGTAGACCTACGACAGCCTTAGGCCAGGGCTGCCTCCACCGAGTTTGCCTGCTCTTACAGAGCACATCATGGAAATGTAGTCTGATACCATTCCCATTGGCACAGAAAGACATCAGATCTGTGCCTCCAACAGAGGGGCAGGCCCGGATAAACCCTCTTTTTTTTTTTTTAACAACTTTATTTTTTAAAAAAGCAGAGATACATGTACAGATTTTTAAAAGCATTTTTGCATAAAACTACATGAATATATTTTTTGTCAGTACTTGATTTTTTTTGATAGTATGCATTGAAATCTTAATCGTTACCATAAGTATGAAGTACATATAAAACAAAACGTAACATGGAAATCGTCAAAGTTTTCTTGGTGTATAAAGATTAAGCATAATGATTTTTAAATACCAAGAATTGCCACAAGGCTATATTCTTAGCTCTTGAATTATTAATTATTTAAGGTCTAGGTGTACCCCACTCTGAAAGGGTGCTATACACTTACATTTTTTTTTTTTAAGAAGGACTGAGGCTTTCACTTTTTGGCCTTTCTTTTTCTGAGCTTTATATGGTCTGTGAGTTGTTTCTTGGGTATTCAGAGCTTTCTGGGGCTTCTATCCCATTATCAGTGACTGCATATTATGTCTGTTCTTTAGTGACTGCGTTACCTCACTCAGGATGATATTCTCTAGATACATCCATTTGCCTAGGAATT
This sequence comes from Micromys minutus, assembly GCF_963924665.1. NCBI lineage: Eukaryota > Metazoa > Chordata > Mammalia > Rodentia > Muridae > Micromys > Micromys minutus. The sequence goes on from NC_137953.1 coordinate 29,513,427, forward strand.
TTGTAAAGTCATTGTTTCTAATAGCTGAGTAGTTCTTCATTGTGTGAATGTACCACAACTTCTGTATCCACTCCTCTGTTGAAGGACATCTGGGTTCTTTCCAGCTTCTGGCTATTATAAATAAGACTGCTATGAACATGGTGGAACATGTGCCCTTGTTGTATGTTGGAGTATCTTTGGGGTATATGCCCAGGAATGGCATAGCTGGGTCTTCAGGTAGGACTATGTCCAGTTTTCTGAGGAACCACCAAACTGATTTCCAGAGTGGTTGTACCAGCTTACAAGCCCCTGGCTAAACCTTCTTTAGGCCTATGGGATGGCGTGCTCTTTGAAGTTATCTGAAGATTACTTACCCAGAGTCCTTTCAAGTTTTAATAAAATGAGATGGCAGATACTGTGGTGAATTATTTGCTAATATATTTACATGACCTGGATTTGAGGAAAGTACTCAGATTGGAGATTTCGAATGTTAATAATGTTTTACCTGTGTATGTCGTGGGTTTTGGCATACAAGCATATCAGTTTAGTGCATTGCTAATAGTATTCTGTTTCTGTGTGCTCAGTCTCTGTCCCTCCCTCTGTCCGTACCAAGTGCCTTGCATTAGTATTTATTGAGAGTTTATTATGTATAAGCTCATTATATGCATTATTTACCCCTCGCATCCCCAGTCCATACCTGAGGAAAAAGCACATGGAATTTAAGTGGCTGGTCCAACATCAGCATCAAAATTGCAGAGAGCTGCTTCACTTAGGCAGTCTTGACAAGGATGTGTTATTTAAAATAAGCCATGATCTTGAGATGGCTCATTCCATACTCTGTGAGTTCTGTTTTCCTCCTGTCTTTCCTGGGGGGGAGGAGCTGGTCCAGATGTGCGACTGATGTGTGACCTTTCTTCCAGCCCCAGCATCATCTATGTCCTTGTCTCCACGCTCAGCTGCTCCTATACCAGGACTTCCCAGGCAGGTGTCCATCAGCAGGATTAGGTAAAGTTTGACCCCATCCATGCAGTTGGCCTGGAAACAGAGATAGGCAGACATTGATAGCACCCTTTTTCTGTCCTGTCCCCCAATTCCTGGCATGGTTCTTCCATGACGTCCAACCCCAAGCAACCTAGGAGTCGCCACTATTTATCTCAGCAAAGCCTCCCCAATTTTACACAGCTCAATAAGATGCAGCAGGGGAAGAGGAGCAGAAGCTCCTTGTTGGTACTCATATCACGGTCGGCCTCCCTCTGGACTCACACAACTTCTTCTCACAAGCCTAAGCCTGTGCCCATGAATAGTTACGGCCTCAGCCCAACTGAAAAAAAAAAAGAAGCTCTGCTTAGAATCATTCCCCAAGTTCCGTAGTTTATTCCTACCATGGCTGATACCAAAACACCATCTCAAAGTCACCCAATAATTGGTGAAATGTCACTGGGCCACGTGACTGCCAAGCATCCTCCCCCAAACAAACATCAGTCTGCCACCGGTTCACAAGTCACACTGACATCTCCGCAGCCTCAAGGAGGACCGCCGAGAATAAGAACAGAAATGACTTGCCAGAGCTATTAGCATTTATTTACATTCAAGAACGTTTAATTTTATGTAAGAAAAATGAAAACAGGCTAAATGTTCATCAGCAAGGAAACATTGGAGTAAATGATGAGGTAGTGTGAGATATTTGCTTTCAGCTGGTATCTATTAACATAAAAATTTCTAATTGTAGTAAATGAAAATAATAAGTTGGATAAACAATATGATAATAACAGTTACTTTTTTAAAAAAATGTGTTTGCATGTAGAGCGAAAAAAAGAGACACACAAAACAATTTTTTTTCTTCTTGGTATATTTCTGTATTTTCTAGATTTTGTTAAAACTGATTTAAAAAAACAGAAAAGACAAGAATTGCCATTGAGCCAAGTAGGTCTGAAATATCAGCCTTGGAATTAATAGAGCAGGAAAGAATGCCATGTCCATCTATACATTTAGACCCTGGAAACACAACCCATCACCCCATCACCCCTACTACATGCCTAACTCGTACAACCCACAATCACCATCCCATTCCATCTGCATATTCCCAAGTGTTCCTAGACTGACATCACAGCACGTGCTGTAGAGATGACACCACCATACTACTCGGAAACACTTCCAGCTACTCGGAAACACCAAGGATCATAACAATGTTTTGGTGTTCTCTTTGGCATCTGACATAGAGCAAACACAGTGAGCCTCACACAGACATATCTCCAGCTATTAAAATCCAAGCCCACGGGTGTTATCTCCTGCCCTTGAGGTGCCCGATACAAAGGAGGCATGACTGGACACCTGACTGATAAGGCTGAGCAAATACATTTTCTTGAAATGGGCTACGGGAGAAGCCCAGGCCGGAGCTGTACAACGTGCATTAAATGCAAGCTAGGTCTGAATGAAAGGTGAGTCTCGATTTAGTGAAGTGTGACTCCTAGACTATTTGTTTAAGAGAGAGCCATTTTATTACCTTCAAATCCACAAGGGATTGCAATGTAATGTTGAGAGTCTGAAGCAAGGTAGTGAATACATAAAACGGTTTTAGGGGTGGATGAGAATTACTTATAATGAGCATATTGGTCTAGCATGATTTGCTTCTTCCGCTGTGCTTTATAATAAGTGTTTGACATAAGAAAGAAGTAACTTTTATCTCCGTCAAGAGAGTCATACGGAACATGGAAGAATCGAGGTAGAAATGGCCAGTAAGCTTCCGCCCTAAGATATGGCATCTGAAGGTTCTAAGCAAGCTACCAATGGAGAAAACCAATCACTAATTCTACCCAGTTGTGATGCCTCAGAACCAAAACAATGGCCAGCCCAGCAAGAAATTCCCAATAATACAGTAGGGACACTTGACTTGGGGAGAACCACAGCTGTGTAATTGGACTTCTCCACTCAATCAGATGCAATTCATGCCTGGAAGTATAAGCCTACCCTGGCTGGGAGAATCATGGACATTATAGGAGAACCTATGGCTGCCATTTTCTTAAACGAACGTAATTTCTAACTGTACTCTAAATATTTATACTCGGAGATAAGTGTAGCTCTCACTTCCCATCAAAGAAGTATCTTTTTGCAACAGATGGAGACAATTACAGAGACCCATAACTGGTCAAGTTGCAGAGAATAAATCATATGGGGTACCTCGCTCTAGCTGATAATCTGCAACACAATTTCTACACCAAAGACTCGGAGAACAAAGAAGCTACACCACAAAAATCTCAACAGTGCGGTGACTAAAAAGACCTGAACAACGATGAATTCAGTTAACATGGCAGTCGGAGTAAAAAAAATTTCTCAAAGTTCCACCCCTACTTTCTCAATTTTATTTTTATTCTTATAAGTGTGTGTGTGTGTGTGTGTGTGGTGTGCACTCTCACATATATGTGTGTTGTTGGCATGTGTTGATGTGTTGGGTTATGTGTGAGTGTTTGTCTGTGGGTATACATAGGAAAGAGGTTGACATCTGGTGCCTTCCTTGATATCTTTCCATTTTCTTTTTTGGAGTAAGTCCCTTTTCATCCATGTTTGGGGACAACCCCATTGAGCCACCAGACAAAGTGGTATCAAATAAATGCCATGGGACCTGGGGACAAGAAGTATTCAGGAGCAGATCTATTCTCCAAGGATTAGTGGCCACAGAAGCTTGGTGAAAAGATGAAAGCTGGGCGCCTGGTAGAATGGCCTGGGGTGGAGACAGGGGGAGTAGCAGGCTGTGGGACATAGCACTTAGGCATTTAGCTGTCACTCTCCCCAACCCTGCTGGCCAAGGTATATCATTGGCTTATGTTTTGCCAAAGCCCGTGGAGTCATTCTGAGCCCAAGCTTGTCACTCTCCTGTCTCTTTCTCCATAGCACATGGCAGCTGCCTAGTCTGAGTCATGTCCACAGAGCTCAGGGCTGATCTATATATACCCCACACTAACACCTGACCATTATTCTGAAGAATTATTGTGACCGTGACAATTCTCCAGGCAGCTCCCTGATCAAATCCCAAATCACTTTTGACTCATTCGAGTTCCCAAGCCCCACCCACCACCAGCATTCTTCCTTCTTGAAGAACTGGGGTTCTTCCCCCACCCCATTTCTTCTGCTACCTCATAGCCCCAGGTGTGAATCTCTGGAGCTCCCAACACTTAGGGCATCATGTTCTTCCCACCACCTAGACTGGTCTACCAAACAGCTCCTTCACTGAGAGTTTGGAAAGCGTGCCCCCTGCCATGACCCATTAATTCCATCTCTCTGGTGTCCCATGACAAACCTTCTATTCCTCCTTTTGTTTGTTTATCCGGTGTGTTCCAGAGGTCTTTCTGGGTCCTGGGGCTGTACGGTGATCAATATGCCAGAAACTCAAGGTTCTGGGTGGGATTTATAACCTTGGCTCTTTGGTTGATGTTTCCCCTGAATTTATATATGTTCAAGTGTATTTATTCAGACCTATGAATATATGTTTGGCTCTTTGGCAAGTCATGTCTGAAATACTGTCAAAGGGAGTCTGTGACCTCTACTCCCTGCTGCCAAGATGCAGATTATATGAGGAATGGCTTCTAGAGTTCTCTGCCACTGTAGGATAACCATAGTTAACAACTAAACTGGATATTTCTAAGCAGTGGTGAGAATTTTGAGCTTTCCATTACAAAGCAAGAATACTATCTGAGTTAACAGCATCAGTGACCCTGATCTATTAGTATACATCATGAGCATGTACTAAATATCATGATCTGTACCTGACAAGAAATTGTTTTTCGAAAATGTAAAAAGGAGATTTCCTTCCAACACTCTGGAGGCAGAGGCAGGCAATCTTTACAAGTTCAAAGCCAGCCTGGCAAACATAATGTGTTCTAGGTCAGCTAGACCCTGTCTCAGAGAAACAAGGGGGAGGGGCGAGTCCATAAGTATATGTAATTGTATAGTCACTGTTTGATTGAAAATACATGTTTTTGATCATGCTGAGCACACAAAGAGCCATCTGTAACAAAGATTAAGAACAAAAACATGCCCACAGTCAGCTTTTAAAATGATACAGGCCTTGGGCTGGAGTATAGGTGTCTGGGACCCACCCGTCTTCATCAGGCCAGTATTTGTGCCTTGTTCTTGGGTGTTTTCAGGCTTCCCATAAGAGTTCTTTAAACAGAACTTTGTGTGACACAAAAAAGAAAAAAAAAACAGGTTTTCTCTAGTTTCCCAAAGTGTCTCTATATCCAGTCTGAGGATCTTTCTGATTACAGATTTTCTATAGGTTTTTTGTGTGTTTGTTCTATTTTTGTTTTTAATAGTTTTCTTTTTTAAACATTTTTATTAAAAAATTTTATACAATATATTCTGATCATGTTTTTCCTCCTTCAATTCCTCCCCTATCATCTTGCTACTCACCCAACCTCATATTTCCTCTCTCTCTCTTTTTCTCTTTTTCTCTCTTCCTCTCTCTCTCTCGTACAGAAAACCTCAAAAACAAAACAAAAAACAATAGGATCAAAAATAGGCAAACAATACAAAATGGAACAAAAAGCTCCCCCTCAACACAACACATATACACATACACACACATATACACACATACACACACATATATACCTGAACACACATACACATATACACACATACACACATATATATACATGCACACATACATATGCACATGAACATACACACAAATACTCACACATACACACACATACTCTCGCGCACACACACACACACACACACACACACACACACACACATTTTGTGTAGGCCAAGCTCTCTAGAGCATGGGCAAGCGGCTGTTATACCCAATGATACTCCATAGACTTACCATTTTCTCCTTAACTCATGATCTTATTCTGTAGCCCAGGCTGGCCTGGAACTCATTTTATAACTCAGGACGTCCTTGAACTTTTGCTTCTCCTCCTCCATACTATGAGTACAAACATGACTCACTGCTCCCTGTCTTGGTGATTAATTGACGGCTTTAACGATACCCGCTACATGTCGTGTGTGTGTGTGTGTGTGTGTGTGTGTGTGTGTGTGTGTGTGTGATTAGTAAGTCATAACAAAGATGCTATCAATAACAGGATCTCAACCATGCACGCAAGCTAGGGACTAAAAACCCTGAACCCATTTTATCTAATACATAACAGGAGGGAAAAACCCAGTTAGGAAGTTATCAGAAACAACGGTGAAAAACGTACGCAGTTGGAACAACCTGACATAAATCCCAAGTGATGGCATTTGGCATTTATTTAATACTTGCTGTGTTTCTACAACACGGTGGTTAACTGTGCCTTTTATCTAATTCCTGTGAACCTCCAAACAGCTGGCTTCATAGCAGAATTTCCTCATTCACATCCCACCACAGATGTTTTTAAAAATGATTTCTGTGAGCTGCTTCTACTACTATCTACTTCACCTGATAGAATTCATTTGTATTTATAGACACTTATTCTGAGAAATCTTTGCATCACTGTCTATAAATCGAAGCCCCAGAATCACTTGCCAGGGTAGCAAGTAGCCTGTGGCATGACTTTGTGATAATGCAAATCATTTTTTTTCAAAATTTAAATTTCAGGACGCTCCTAGAATCTTAGCTATCACTGTAGAACAAGCAGAGAGCCTGATTGGCTTCATGCTCTACGGGTGAGGTTCGCCCACTTCTTACTCACACCCGAGCTTGTGTGGTTCTCTTCACGCCCAAAGTTTCTATTTCCATCTCTCCCCGATGTAGAAACTTGCCCATGAATATAGAGAGAGCAAAGGTTTTCAGATTTAACAGACATGTTCTTCTCAGACTGCGATAGCACTCTGGGAGGTAGCAAGGTGAGTCACCTCATTAACATGTTCTTTGTCATGGTCACACCAACAGCTATGTTCTCCCTCTATCCCACCCCACCCCAGCCCACCCCAGTAATGAGGAAGGGGAAGCTGGTCGTGGAGTCTGAATACTGAGAGAATGTTAGTGTATTGTTCTCCGCTCACTTGTGGAGGCCTGCCTCTTGTGCTCATTAGGTGTCTGTCCTCTCTGGGCATACCGGGCGAGCTGTCACGGGTTTCCCAAGGAACAGATGTGGCGAGAGGAGGGAGCGTGCAATCAGGCCATGGGTAATGGGGAGCCCCAGCTGTACGGGAATGTCAGGGCTGGGTGGAAGGAAAACGCGATCTAGGCTGCATTCTCCCAGAGGGCAGGGCCCGCACCAAAGGACCCAGGATGCACACAGAGCCAGCAAAGAGGTGTAGCTCCATCTTGGCTAATCATGAGATTTAAGAGATTAATATGCTTGAGCAAGGCAGCCCTCTTTGGTCAAGGGGTTCAACAGCAAGCCACCAGCAGGTAGAGCTGGGGAAATGACCACTCGGTCCTCCGGGAGGACTGCGGAAGAGCACTCTGGATCTCCTTCATCCACAAGTATCTTGTTCTCCAGCTCCTCTCAGAAAGAGTGACAACCCAAACAAATTGTGAGGCCTGGTTCCCAGGAAGCTTCTTGCTATGATGTTCCCGTGGGTCCTGCTAGCTGTAAAGAAAGGTTCAAGGCTGGCTGTGAATGTCTAAAAGGGGCGGGGGGGAGGGGAGGGGCAGTGCACGAACAACATCTATCTTGATATTCCGCTCCACACTTCCGCCTTCACCTCTCCTCCGCTGAAAAATTCCCGGGCAGGAAACAAATGAGATCTTGGTGCCCACTGGGCTATCAATCTCGAGATACAACATTCCATTTCAAAGTTATTTGACCACAGCC
>NC_137953.1:29526150-29582031 GCF_963924665.1 Micromys minutus
CACAGTGCAGCCTAAGCCCCTGGATCAGTTTGCTCTCTCTACTTGTAATGCCATAGGAAAGGTTCCCAAGTTTCAATCTGTGAGTGTCATTAGGGCCATGATGTGCTGCTCAAGCTAGAGAGGCTGAGGACACAGAGAAGCTGTCTGCGTGCTTTTTTGTAAGCTTGCTTTCATCAGTTTATCACACGTTCTGCTGATTTGGAGAAGGTATATGATTCACAAGAAGAAATAAAATTTACCAAAACACTGTTTTGTAAATTCAAAAAAAAATAATTTTTTTGAAAAGCTCTTGCCCATTTTTGGCAGACATTTCTTACCATTTCCACTCAAGGCTCCAGTACAGTTTTGGCTGGTATAGTGGTTGATATTTTCATTCACAGTAATGAGAAGAACATTAGAAAATGAAGGCACCTGTCAAACCTGTATGGGTTCTTAGTGATCTTAACAAACGAACAACTGCAGACAGGACCCACTTATGCCTTCTCTACTGGAGATTTTTCTCCATCCTTTTTTTAAGACTAGCTAGTCATTAGGGCTGGAGAGATGTCTGAGTGGTTAAGAGCAGTGACTGCTCTTCCAGAGGTTCTGAGTTCAATTCCCAGCAACCACATGGTGGCTCACAACCATCTGTAATGAGATCTGATGCTCTCTTCTGGTGTGTCTGAAGACAGCAACAGTGTACTCATATATATAATAAATAAATAAATCTTTTTTAAAAAGACTAGCTAGTCAGCCAAACAATGCAGTCCATGGTACTGAAAGCAGCTTCGTGATGAGACACATCCTCTCTAGCACACTTTCGAATGGTGGTTCTACTTTACAGATTCAATAGGCTCAAATAACCCTCAGATCACAATGAGGAGGAAGTGTGTCAGACGAGTAGGAAGCACTGACTTTGAGAATCTAGCATCTTTGAGTTTTCACTGAATCTATTTCATTGAAAATGTTTGGTGAATTTCCTCCCAAAGCCTGGGAGATGTCTGGAGACCTGCACTCTCCTCCACAGGAGCTGCTCTGACTGGTGGTACCCGAGAGCAGAGGGGGATTCGTGCTGCTCTGACCCCAAAGCTCACTTCCTTCATGTTAAGTCCATTGCTCCCCTAACTCTATGGAGGTGAGTCCATTGCTCCCTCAAAGGCAGCATTTATTTCAATTATTTGTGGGACTTGACTACAGAACCATTAGTTTGCATATTTTTTAAATTCTATTTATTTATTTTTTTACTCTTCGCCTTGCTCTTTTTACTAAATTATGTGTGGCTAGTTTCTCTAAAAGGAGAGGACAATGTTAACGTCTTATAGGGAGCAAAGGAAGCTTCAAGTGAATGGGACCCTGAGTGTGTGTGTGTGTTGTTGACATGACCACGGGCTACACCAGGTCAAAACCTCCCGCAGGCCAGGGGACACAGAGAAATGGGAATGCCTTCCCGGGGAACCGAGTGCGGATGCTGATATTGTGTGCAGAAGATGTCAGCTATGCCCTTCTCCCCTAGATGTTTTCACCTGAAGACTGCTCCCACAGAGACTGCTCATTCTGAGATTAGCCAGTCCTGTCTCTTATCCAGCGGTACATCACAGACCCCGGCTCCTTGTTTATCCCTGTGCAACAACCCTGCCTCCTTGTTCAGCTGTTTGCAATAATAATTCTACTTCTCCGTTCCATTCTATATAACAAACGTACTGAGCATTCATGGTGCTGAGGTTTATACATCAGAGAGCCCAGTCCATCCGATCCCAACTTTCTGTGTCTATGTGTCTGTGCACCTGTCCTTCATCCCTCCATACATCCAGTCATATCCACATCCCTGGGAGCTGCACAAGGAGGGGCATTCGCTGGTTTGGAATTTTTCCCAAGTCATCGTGTTCTTTGAATTCTCCTTGGTGGCAGAGCACAAAGGGAAAAGACGGGAGCAGAGGACAGAGAAAACTGCTGAGGAAAGAGGTTGAGGGAGCCTGGAGAAAGGAGGCAGAGCCTGGTCAGAGAACAGTTCCTGGTTCCCTAGTCAGCTCCTGGCCGCCCCTCTCATGAGCCACAACTCTAGCCCCAGCTCAGCCTTTTCTGGAAGCATGCTTTAGAATGCAAACTCCTGGGTCCCACTCCTGCATCTGCCACAGTTTGAGGCTTCAGGGGGCTTCTGCCAATCATTCCTATGAACATCTAGATTAGGACCATTCCATCAGCCTCTGTGCTGGAAGGCATCTGACTACTCTGTCATCCTGGAGCTGTCATGTGGCCTGTGAACATGGTCTCCATTGGTTGCCTGGCTGTACATCAGCTCCATCAAGAGTCTGAGAAATTAATAGTATGAGATGCAGAATAACTCCACTCATGGGCTAAAATAGCAGATAAAAGTAAGAAAACCTAGCATAAATGATAGGAAACAGCGATAATCAATATCCTAACGTAAAACAATTAGGCAGCTGGTACAATAAGCAATCCCACCGGGAGCCATGGAGAACATCGTTAGTGTCCTGCTATAATGAAGCCCACGGAACTCGCTCGCATTAGCGAAGATGAAACCTCTTCAAAGCTGACTTTCCCACCATGCTGCGGGCGCATTTATTTTACTTGGAAGAATGGTCCCGTTGCCTAGCCATCAGATGGTAAAAAGAGATATATATTTGATGGATAATTTTTTAAGGGCTCTGCCACAGTCTTGCAGAAAATATTTCTGATGAAAGCACCCTTAGTACATGGAATTCACTGAGTGACGTGTAGGTGACTGCAGACAAAGTGGGGAGAGCCCGTAGGTGACTCCAGAGTTTGACCAGCAAGAGGGAAGCCGTTATTTCTAACAATAACAAACAACAACAAAAGCCGCCTCTCAAACTGCATCATTCCCATATTCTCAACTGTCCTTGTGAAACAGACTGACAGCCCCTTTAATATGAGATAAATCAGGCAGGAGAGGAAGTGTCTGGAAGAACACACAGATTGAAGGCTGACTGACAGAACACCCATTTGCCTTTGTAGCAGCTAACTTGAAAGGATGTCAGGTGCTTTCAAGGGCTGCATAGACTTAGAATCCGCAGAATGCAAATGGAGAATGTGCTAGCTCCAGATTCCTCCGGCCTGGAACCCTGCTGCGCCTTGCAGAGCACAGGATCAGGCAGACTCTGCAGATGAGCCCTACTGGCTCTTCTGTTCTCCCTGGTAACCTTGGACTAAAGAGGCACTTTGCCCAATATGTGGTTTGATACTCTGATAGAGTGGCAGATTCTCCTGAGCCAGTGCACGCAGACCAAGACATTAGGGCCTGGTCACTTCTCAACAACAAAACAAGCTAGTAATGAGTCGTGACACTTTTCCTGGAGGTCTGTGGTCAGTAGAAGGCCCTGTCAAGTACTCCCCGACCTGACTCCAGCCTGTGAGATGCTGAAACCCCTTTGCTGAGCTGTCCACTTTGATTTCCTAAACTGTCTGCTGTCCACGGCGAGTCTCCAAAGCAAACAACACCAGGACCGATCAGTCATGAGACAACCAAAGCCTGTTTCAACGTGTCCTACTGCACAGGGAAGCAAGCATCCTGCTGTGAGGAGAACTGGTGCTTGATAGGAAGGAGACTCAGGAAGAAGCATGCAAGAGAAGGAACAGGTAGGCATAGCCAAGCACACTGCGTTCAATGTGTACCTTAATTCCAGCCTCTCATCAGCCCTGTGTGCGCTCTTGGTCCCTTCTACCTGCCCAGCACACATAACTGCCAGCATTCATCAAAAGCCTACCCCTGCTGTCCTGGTCCTTTGGCAAGAGGGGCTGAGCATCTAGGAAGTATCCATCACCATCATCGGTGCCAGAACTACAGCCACACATCCATCAGATGGAGCCGCTGTCCTTGTGGGATTTACATACAATAAAGAAACAAAATGCTTTTGCAAACCAGATAAGTGTCTATCAAGATAAATGCTGCACAGCAAAGATGGCTAATCCCACGTGTGGAGCTTACCCAGACAGGAGGACTATTTTCCTTGGTCTGGTCAGGGACAGACCTGTGAACTGATACCTAAAATATACAAAGAATCCATCCGGCCAGGAGGTAAATAGGAGAGACAGGCACTAAAACTCACAAACCTAGAGTCCAAGGGTACTGAGCCCAGAGAACCAACCCTTTAAGGGCTGAGAATCAATAGTCTGTGGCCAGACTAGAGGCAAGATGCAGCCAGACTGGCTGGAGAGAAGGGGAACAGTTGTCAAAAGGCCTCTGGTTATGGAGCGAGCTCTCCCCCCCCCCCAATGCTTCCTATCACCAGAGAGATCTTGAGCCCCTAAGCTCCTCAGTGGTCCCTAACTGCACTAGCAGCACCAGCTTCAAAGCACCCATCTCCGATGGCTATTAAGACGATTTGGGGAGCTGAAATGGTGCTTGCAGACTATGATACATCACGTTGGGCACAGAGTCAGCATCTAAGAGATTTCCACTGCTCCTGGACTTTTCAGTCGTAGGTTCAGCTTGAGTTGGGACATGAGGATTAAATCAGCCTCCAGTGGCCATCCTGAGCCAGCACACCTGAGATGTCTGTGATGTCAGGTTACCAAGGCATTTATGAATCATAAAGAAGTTATAAAGTGCAATTATAAAGAAATTACTTTCTCAGCAATTAATCACTAGCATAAGGTTGCCAATACACATCATTGCAACGTTATGACGCGAGTTTTCATGCAACCTGAAAGCACGGTAGAGAGGGGCCCACGGTAGTTGACTTTACCCAAGTCAAATAAATACACTGAATCAATTGGAAGTCTGTGGGAGTTTTGCCTGAATAAGGGTGAAGACCAATTGCTGCAAGGCATTAATCAGACAAAGGGGCATTACTAAAGATGCTGCATCTTACGCTAATTTTTACAGTTCAGAGATATGTTGAGGGCAAGAATGCCTCTGTCGCTCAGGAAGCACCTTGCTCAGAAAGGTTTTCTACCTAGTCTGTCATTTCAAGAGAGGCTGTCCGCATTTTTGATAGACTCAAGGACAAGGTAAGTGGCTAATGAGAAGGGAAGCAGAAATGCTACTGATCTGGATTATATGTGCCTTCTGTGGCCAAGTGGCAGGAAATGACTGGAACGGGTTCCATACCGCTGCCATCTCCTGATTTCCGACCCACCTATGCTTTGGAGACACAGCTGGTTTAAATCGGGATCACACTCATACTGTTAAAACCTTAGTCATTCTGGGTCTGTGGATGGAGCTGAGTCAATAGAGCGTTTGAATGACATGTGTGAGGTCATGCTAGCCCCAGTACCACATAAATCATGCCTGTGGCCCCAGCACTAAGGAGGAAGAGGAAGGAGGAGCAGAAGTTCAAGGTCTTCTTCAGCTACCTAGGGACTTTGAGGCCAGCCTGAGGTACATCAGGCCCTGTCTTACAAAAAAAGTTATTCTGGATAATTTTAAAGCAAGCCTCGCCTGTAGACTGCTGGCTGGCTTTGTATGGCCTATAAGCCAACTTCCTTTAGCTTCCCTCCAAACACCAGCAAGCAGTAAGAAAAAGGTAGGCTCTCTTCTCCCAGCTTCGGCCACAACTGCCCCCTGCCCAGTCTGTAGGCTGACCATCAGCTCTGACCATCAAGGTTGACGATGAGTCCAACAAATCTGAATTTGAATTTGAAAACATCTTGATCAGAAGACATTCATAAAAAATATTTTCCAAATACAACCTGTCCAGTCGGTATAACGCTGCCTCTATGTACTGGTGTCAGAGCTCCTCATGTTGGCACGGGACAATCAACCAGTATTTTCTCCCCTAGGGAAGACCACCTCTCCTGTTCCCCTCAGGTGCCTGGCCTCTTTTCTTCACCCAGTGTGGAATGTCTGTTGGTGTCTTCCTTGTTCAGCTTACGTTTGGGAAGTCATGTTGGGGAGACTTTATGAGGGTAGCTTCTGATGTTACTAGGAGACTCAACCTCACAGCAAACTCCCTGCCCCTCTGGCTCTTACAGCCTTCCTGCCCTCTCTTTGGCAGTGTTCCCTGAGCCTTGGGTGTGGGAGTATTTTGCAGCTGTATCTATTGAGACTGGACTCCGTAGCTTTGTTTTTCCATTGCCAAGGTTTTCTTTAGTGGACCCTGACTGTTGCAAAGAGGAGTTTCTTAATGAGGAGTAAAGACTACACTTACCTGTGGGTATAAGGACATTTTTGTATTTATAGATTTGTGTTTATGGATTGTTGTTAGGGAGTATGCTGGCTCAGCAAACTTGTGCTTGTACATTCTCCTTTATAACCATGTTCTCATCAGTATTGAGTAGTCAGCAAGTTCTCCAGTACCAATCCTGGTCTCCCTCTTGTTGAACAGGTTTTTCATTATCTACACATGTGCATGCAATGACAATTAATGAAAAGAAGCTGAGAATTTAAAGGAGATTGGGGAGGGATGTATGAGGTAGTTTGAAGGTAGGAAAGGGAAAGGAGAAATGTTGTCATTAAATTATAGTCTCAAATTAAAAAAATATTTTAAAAAAATAAAGTTAATCCAGTAAGTATACTTCTAATCAAATGAGCAGAATGCATGGTAGACTATTATTAGTAAGCTGAGAATGGAAACCTCATTTTTTCCCCTTTTCATCATGTTCCGCACTTACAAGTTCTCCTATAAATAAGCCCTATGTAATTGCTAAGTTACCAGGAAGTTACATTGCTGTCTAGACAGAGAGGATTGATTTGGTCTGTGTTGAGTCGGGCTGATGAACTTAAGGTTCGGAATCTCTGGCGGGGTGGTAGGGTAGGGCCTGACGGGAAGCCTTGCTAGAAGCCCGGCCCATCATCTGCAGCCTGGTGTTAGCAGATTGTGGGGAATGAACTGGATCTTTGCAGTAAGAGTGCAAATCAAGGAGAATACATTGTGCCGGGAGAGTTTCTGGCGTCAGAGGAGTTTCCGGAAAGGTTTCCTGGTTCAGCAAAAGAAGCAAGTGGCCCCGATTTCCAGGAAAGCGGAGCTTGAGGCATAAAGCTGGTAAGGTGAACTGTCACTGAGAATAGGCACCAGGCAGCGGGGAGGGGGTGAAAAACTGTTCTGGGCTCCCGGGATCTAAGCCTAGCTACTGGTCGGTTGTTCAGGCCGGTCTCCAGATGCCCTCTGGTTCCAGATGCTGGCTGGCCCTTCTCTCACTGCAGGAGAGAAGTGGAGAGGGACAAGAACGTGTGACCTCTGACTCGCATATCTCCACAGCCAAAATTCTGTTTCATCCGGTATTTGCCCTTTGTCATAGTTAATTTTACCTGTCAGAATGTGGGATTAAATCGGGGATTTAATAGTCCATCAGCCTACACAATGGAGTTGCAGCAGCAACTGTCTTGGGTCCCAGGGTATTCCAAAATGTCTCACACCACAGATTTTGGCCTGCCGGTCTCCATATGTGCATACATATATAAACATAGTATATATGTATGTACATGTTATAGATACATGGTAGACATATGAGTATATATGCAGATGATGCATATGTGCGTATGGTTTTAGTGCATCTTTCCTGCTATAATAGAATATCGGAAACAGGGTAATTTATAGAGAACATAGAGTTATTTGGCTCATGATTCTGAAAGCTGGAAAAATCTAAGAGCTCATGGCTGACTTTTGGCAAGGGCCTCTGTGCTTTGTCATCCGAGGCAAGGGGCAGAATGACAAAAAAGGGTGAGAGAAAGAAACAAATTATGACAAACCCATTCTTGAAACAACTAAGCAACTCCCGTGATAATGACATTAATCCATCATTTCTTATTTGTCTCAAGTTCCCAACACTGTTCCATTCAGTTTCCAGCACAAGAGCTTTGAGGCACGTGTTCAAGCTGTAGTATCTGATTGGCTCTCTTCTCGCAGGGTTCATGCCTGATTGGCTCTCTTCTCGCAGGGCTCACGCCTGATTGGCTCTCTTCTCACAGGGCTCATGCCTGATTGGCTCTCTTCTCGCAGGGCTCATGCCTGATTGGCTCTCTTCTCACAGGGCTCATGCCTGATTGGCTCTCTTCTCACAGGGCCCATGCCTGATTGGCTCTCTTCTCGCAGGGCTCATGCCTGATTGGCTCTCTTCTCGCAGGGCTCATGCAGGATTTCAGGAAGTCTCATCCATCAGTATCCACAGGGTGGGCCATGGACGGCCATGAAGCAGGCACCGTGAGGTTTCACCTTACCGGGTAGCCCTCCAGGGCATGAAGCAAGCATCATCCAGCAGCAACACGGACATAAGGATCTGAGGTAAAGCCTAAGAGGGTAAGAACTTCGAGACAGGTGCTAGACCCTCCTGCAACAGCCCTGTGGATAACACGAAGCAGTGTGTGCTCATCTGCAATTAGCAAGGGGGTGCACAGTCACTGCTAAGCTCAATGCTTCATGATCTTCCCTAGAGGCAAGACTTCAGGAACACCTGCCCAGTTCTTGGTTTGTTGGTGCATAAAATGAGAGCACTGGATTAAATGTGTACGATTTCTCTAAGCTCCCAGATTTCAGGGTATGCATGCATCAAGTCCATTAAACATCAAATTCGGAGTTTTAAAATATTTCATTAGCATAAATAACAGGCCAGGGAACATGGTGAAAGTCAGCGCAGCTGAAAGATAAGTGTCACATTTATATCCAGCCAGCCCCACAAGTGCAGATTAGGAGAATCTGGCTTGAAAGTCATCTGAATTCAACACCAGGGAAAGCTAAGGATTACTGTTGACCTCAGAGTAACCAGAGTGAGTCTTGCCTAATGGAATTCCCTCACCAGAAGAGACATGTGGGAAAACTGCTAATGAGGCCTCTGAGGATCTACAGATCCTTATCTGGACAAGCTCCATCCCTCTGAGGCAGCCTTCTGCCCATTGGCCCAGTGAGTACAAGTAGACCATGGCCCAGGGCACATTGGATTCAAGGTCACGTGGTTTTATAAGCCCTTAGTGGGATCACTGAATGGTACAAGTTCTTCCTAAGAGCCTCTTGGCTTTGCCTTATCACCACCTCCCCCCTCCCACCAAGAGACAATTGTCCTGGGTCATACACATCCTCTGCCTGGTGCACAAAGTCACCTAAACACAAAGCTCATAGCCAGAAGGCAGCTTCTCGAACTCTCTCAGCTCCTCAAGAGTTATGGGCATTAATGTGGTCCCCTGGAGCACACTGCCACTCTGCTGACTGCAACCAAATTCATCTTAAAGTTGGAAATATGCCCCAGTGGGGGACAAGTTGTGATTTAATGCTATCCAAGTACTACAGGGCACACTTCTTAAAGAAACCATTGTAAATTATTTGTGGCTAATTCTGCTAGTGGACGGAGGGCATGCTATGTTCGGAAGTACAAGAGCCCAGCTTGTATCGAATAATTGTTATATCTCCTCTGAAATTTACTGCCGATGTCTCAATTTTAACAATTTAAATAACAAGCTTAACCAAGTGGAACAAGACTCAGGCAGTCTGGCGCTCGGGATGAAGGCAGGACAACTCATGTCTCGGTGAATTTCCACTTTGACATGAGCGGTGACACACTGAGATGAAATCTGGTTAAGGCAGTAGCTTGAGCAAGCCCATGACAGCTTCTTAGGCTCCGAGAAACAATTTCAAGAGAGTGCACACATATACTTGTTAACTTTACTTAAGAAGACTGATTAGAGACAACACATGAATATGCTAATAAGAGGTGCAAGCTGGAAGGTACGCCGTAGGGCTGGGTAATTGGCACTGCTGTCTTCATCCTTCTTAATGGACAGCTTTATGGTCTTAATCTTTGGCTGCACCTGTTGGTTTAGGCACTGGGGGGATCTTTTGTATCCCTGGAGGAATCATGACAATGGCACCTTTCTGCAAAACCTGAGACTTGATGTAGAAGTGTTATGTTGCCGGCTCTGAACCCCTTTAGGTTATCTTCCCTTCAGCTCTCTTTATTCTGTGTTTTGAAGAAGTCCCACCAGGTCACAAAATGCCCTGTGCCCAAAGTTACATAATGCGTGCAAGGCCACTTCTGAGAGATCTGTGCCGTGGCTGCTATGACTCAAGGACAATTAACACACGATGCAGCATCTCTCCCCAACTGCAAAGTTGTGGAAGCAAAGAGACCAGCCCGTGAACTAAAAAAGAAAAGAAAACCATGGAAAGAGTCACTTCTGTGGCTCACTGCTTCCTCCTGAGCAAGGAGCTGAATGTACAATGTCAAGGGCATCTAGCCCAGCTGTTTTACAATCTGCTCTGACCTAAGAACACCTTAGACTAATTCAAATTCACTTGCATTATCTTAATTAAATAACGAAAATCTTAACTGGATAAATCCACTCTATCAGTCAGGCAATTTCTTAAACTGTTAGGCATGCATCTGCATATGACCTAAATGTTACCCAAAGAAAATGAATAGTAAAATCTACACAAACTCTTGGACACAAATATCCACACCTCCCTTCATTTCTCATAATCCCAAGCTGGAAACATCCCAAAGAACCATCGGTATAAGAGCAGATGGAAAGTATGCTCTAACTCTAAAGTGGAACCCTTAACAACACAAGCAAACCTCCTAATACACATGCTGAGTGAAAAAAGCCAGAGACGAAGATACATTGTATATCCACACTGGATACAAGACTCCATAAAAAACTGATCCCTAATTATGGTAGACAGTAGATCAGAGGTAGAGCAGGAATACCCCCTTGATGTACATTAAGGTGAGCCATCAGGAAGGAGGAGGCCACAATGGAGAACAAGGGTATTGGGCATGCTCAGATTGGGGTGGGGGGGCGCTGAAATGGGAGGATTAAACAGGGAGGGGAAGGGAGAGGGGAGGAAAGGACAGCTAAAATTAAGGGCCATTTGAAGAGTGGTTTAAACACCTAATACAGAAGAAGCTTTCTAAAATATACACCTTAATTCTAACAATTTTATCAGGAAGTATTAAAACTGTGTACATTCAGTACAGTACCAGAAACACAAAAGTTAGGACAGCTTAAATGTCTGCAAGAAGAGAATTTTTGAGGCCTACGCAGCATTGCTGTGTGTTGCACTGAGAGGTAGCTATTGAACACCCTGGTGTGGGAGCTGGAGAGATGGCTCAGTGGTTAAAAGCACTTGCTGTTCTTGTGGATGACTCAGGTTTAGTTCCCAGCACCACATGGCAACTCACAATCACCCATTACTTCAGTACTAGAGAATCTGACACTGTCTTCAGACTTGACTGCTCTCCCCAGCCATGAATGTGGTACACACAAATACATGTGTGCAAGATAATACACATAAAATTGAAAAGATTTGTCTCTGAGTCATACTATAGTCAAAGTGTGGCCATGAAACAAACACTGGTATATTCAAGCGTCACTCAACCCTTGGGGGAGAAACCTCTTTTTTCAGTAGATGGTGGGTAATGCAGAGACCCACAGCTGGTTAACATGCAGACAATGAGAAACCGTGGATGCTTAGGGGTGAATGGGACTTCTGTACCATACTGTCATCTCTGAAAAGGCAGGCAGGAAGACTGTAAGAGCCAGAGGCAGTGGGTCTCTATCGTGAAATGGCATTTGCCTGACGTAACAGGGCTGTAGCATGCACGAACTCACAGCAGCTGTGACTTGCAGGCACAAGACCAGCACAATATCAAGCCAGCCAAAACCCCAGCATGGGGGTCGGGGGTAGGGAGTGGGTGGAGCTCATGAAGGTCCACCCACAGCTAAGGAGCTCTTGGTGATTGATGGGAGGATGAGGGAGTCCGCTCTTTTAGGGAAAAGTCCCCATGCTCCAGTAGACAGTCCTGCACCTGTGCTCATACAGTGGCAGCGCTAAGTGAACTCAGTGGTTACTTTTTAAAGATATATTTATATATTATTTATATGAGCACACTGTAGCTGTCTTTAAACACACGAGAAGAGGGCATCAGATCCCATTCCAGATGGTTGTGAGCCACCATGTGGTTGATGAGAATTGAACTCAGGACCTCTAGAGGAATAGTCAATGCTCTTAACCACAGAGCACTCTCTCCAGTCTTTTATTTTTATTTTTTAAATGAATCATGAAGGGAAGGGAACAGAAATAGTGGGAAGAGAAGAGAGGAATTGGAAAAGAGGAAATTGGAGGGTAAGGGTAAATTTGAACAAAGTACATTATGTGCATTATGAAATTCTCAAGCATAAAAGAAACAGTTATTTTTTCAAATGGGCGAGAATGGCTTTCTTTATGGAAAACCAAGATGAAAAATGAATTTATTGTATGTTAGTATAATAGTGTTTAAAACTTTACATTAGAGGCTGATTATTAATCATATTTTTCTCTATACCTCAGACTTAGACATTAGTATAGGGGGGCTGGAGAGATGGCTCAGTGGTTAAGAACAGTGACTGCTCTTTCAAAGATCTTGAGTTCAATTCCCAGCAACCACATGGTGGCTCACAACCATCTGTAATTGGATCAGATGCCCTCCCTCTTTTGGTGTATCTGAAAACAGCTACGGTATACTCACATAAAATAAATAAATAAATCTTAAAAAAAAAAACAAGAATAGAAAACCAGTGCAGACAGGCTGGTGGGGTGGGCAGATAAGGAGCTGATAGGGGAAGGACAGAGTACCACATTGTTACTGAGAGCTAAGGGTTTCTCCACTCACCTCAAGTCCCCTTGCTGACCTCATACTGCAGCCAACCCACGTCTGGGCTGTGCTTCCCTGGGCAGCTGATCCTATGTAGTTGTCCCTGGACAGCCAGCAGGTTAGGCAGGGCTGTCTCTCAAGTATAGAGTGTTTAACACCCCTAGTCCCGCCCAGTAGGCCTCCTAGCCTCCTCCAATTCTTACGTTAACAGGGAAACGTCCCCATACGTTTATTTCCATATATATGCTCTGCCAAGCCTGGAAGTGCTGTGGGCTGATCTATATCTTCCCTGAGAGCTGAAATGAAATCTCTGAGTTTGAGAGTAGACAAGGCGTTCCCCATCTCACCACCATTGACCCCAATGATTGCTTTCCGAGGAGTACGGGTGGAGCAGAGCAGCAACGGGGGTAACAGGAATACCGTACCAGACACACTGTGTGCTGGCTACCAGCTTGCCCAAGTCCAGAGAAACAAAACTTCTACACTGAGGAACTTATACAAATAGGAACTTATACAAATAGGACTTAAGACCTAAGACAAGCAGCCAGGCACAAGAGAAACCCAGGACTCAGCCTCTGATTTAGAAACAAAACAAAAACAAAACAGAAAAACAATACAATGACAATATACAATGACATCACTTCCTCTTTCCCTCTCCTCCCTCTAAACCCTTCCATATACCCCTCCTTGCTCTTTTTCAAATTCACTGCCTCTTTTCCCATTGGTTATCATTGCATTCATGTGTGAGTGTTTATTTCATAAAGGAACCCACTCAGTCTATATAATATAGCTTACATGTATGTTTCAGGGCTGACCATTCAGTATCGGAGGATCCTTTGGTGGGAATCTCCTCTGGGGAAAGCTATTTCTGTTGTTAACATTTCTTGACTGTCTTCAGTTCTTTGTGTAGGTTTGAGGCCTCCTGGATGTTCACTAGCCCACTTGGGCATGTCTGTTGTTATCTCTGTTCAGCTCATGTAGGCAGTCATGTTAGTGAGACTCTGGGTACAGCCTCTGACATTCATAGGAGGCACAAATCTTGGCTCTTACAGTCTTTCTGCCCCTTCTGCAATGATCCTCGAGCAGTAAGTACAGGAGTTGTGTAAGTAGTAAGTACGGTAAGTAAGTTAGTACAGTAGACATATCCACTGGAACTGGGCTCCACAATGCCTCATTTTGAGGTTCTCTATTGCACAGGGAAGTTTCCTTAGTGCCAGACGAGGACTCCTGCTATGAGCAGGTATAAGCACCGGTATTTAAAATGTATCTGAGGATGGTGCTGGTTTAGAAAAGTGGTGGCTGTAGGGTCTCCTTTAAGACCCATGATTTCACTAGCCCTGGGTAATTGGCTAGGTTTCTAGTAGTAGGCATGACTTTCCTCTTGTTGGAGGAGTCTTAAAACCCGATTAGAGATCTGTTGGTTACAGACAAGGTATGCATGGCACTACTGACCTTTAGGGTCATCATGCCACACTGTTACTGTGGCTCATTGATGTCAAAGCTGGGTAGGACTGCTGTTTGCTTCCTGCCTTGGCAAGCCTGCCTGGACCCTTCTGTTTAAGAGAGTGTGGAAATTCGGAATGCAGGGCTCCCGCCAGTGTTTCTTCTCAAAATCCCATTCACACTTCAGCTATCAAACAGATGCTATCCAAAGCTTGTGTGAGCAACCAACCGATACCTGATTTGACATCGGGCCCCATCTATGAGTTGGAACCCATTCTTTACATAACTTGGGTGGCCAACAACATGAGACTAGGTAGGCCAGGGACATAGAAGAAAACAAAATAGCACTGTTATGCTAATAAATGACTCCTAACTATAATGAAATGATTCCTATCAAGGTTCTGATATACTTTTAGATTAAGGCCTTGCTCAGCCATCATCAGAAAAACTTCCTCCTGAAGGCGATGGAAATAAACACAGAGACTCACAGCTGCAAAGTGTGCAGAAAGGGAAAGACATTAGAATACTCAGTCCTTGAAGGAGCTGAAAGGGTTTTCAACCCCACAGGAAAAACAACAGTATCAACCAGCCAGACCCCCCAGAGTTCCAAGAGACTAATCCACCAACTAAAAAGTACACAGGAAGGTACCCAGACTCCAGCAGCATATGTAGCAGAGGGTGGCCTTAGTAGGCATCAATGAGAGGAGAGGTCCTTGGCCCTGTAAGGCTCAATACCCCAGTGAAGGGGAATGCCAGGATAGAGAGATGGGAGGGAGTGGGTGGTTGGGAACACTCTCATAGAGGCAAGGGGAGGGGAAAATTGAATAGGGGGATTCCAGAGGAAAAACCTGAAAAGGGGGTAACATTTGAAATGTAAGTAAAGCAAATATTCAGTTTAAGAAAAATACTCAGTCCTAAATGAGATGTCTTCATCAAATCTGTCCCCTCAGGGCTCAGGAAACCCTGCAAAAGAGGAAGCAGAAAGTGTCAGACCAGAAGGGATAGATGTTACCAAAAAACGGAGGCCCTCTAAATCAACAGGAGCTCACAGAGATGGGAGCAGTGTGCACAGGGCCTACAGGGTCTGCACTGAAGGAAGAAGTGGACATATGCCTCCATTTCTCATCCTGCCGCCATTTTCAGTTGATAACCACTTGCAAATGAGGACTTAACTTTCTTCAAGGGAGAAGCAAACTGGGGAAACACACTACTACAGGAGGCAGCACACGGGGCAGTAGGTGTCAGCAGAAAAGCGACTCAGTGACATCTTTGCAGGGTCCTTGTCTCATAGTGTCCTGTCAGAACTTTCCCTTTATATATATATATATATATATATATATATATATATATATATATATATATATATACACATATATATTATATATATATCATATATATTATATATATAATTTTTATTTTATTTATCTAGTTTTTAAAAGCCTTTTGTGTTTATTTAACGGCTTCCAGTGTAATGTTTTCACAGTATTCCTGAAGTGTGTGAATGCATCTTTATGGGGTTTTTGTGCCTTTTTTTTTTTTTTTTTTTTTGGTCCTATTACAATGTTCTAGTTCTGTTTTATCTTACAATATCTTATCTTATTTTATTATTATTCTTTAGAAGTCTGCCTTTTCTTGTTTTTTGTTTGTTTGTTTGTTTGGTTGGTTGGTTGGTTAGCTGGTTGGTTGAATTGGTTGGTTGTTTGGTTGTTTGGGTCTTGTTTTTCCTGATAAGAACAGGAAGGAGGTAGATCTGGAAGGGGGAGAGGTGAGGAGGAACTGAGAGAAGCAGAGAAAGGGTTTGAAGGAAAAATCTATTTTTAATAAAAGGAAAAAATATGAACAGCCTGTCTGCCCATGCTTCTTATTGACTTTCCGGTTGCTTGACTTTCACAAAAATGCTTAATTGAGAGGATCTAGCTCATCATTTTTGATCAGGAGCTCCTGATGTTCATGTATGCCCCTAAGTCAATGTGAACCTTCTCTTTCATCTGCCTTCTTTGAAATGTGTAACTCTTGGCATCACCTCCAGGGAGGAAGGCAGAAAAAAAGTTGGGATTTTTGTTTGTTTGTTTGTTTGTGGTTTTGCTTACATGTATGTCTGTATATCATGTGTGTGCTGGTGGAGGCCAGGAAAGGAAGTCAGATTCACTAGACTTGGAGTTACACACAGTTGTAAGCTACCATGTGGGTACTGGGAATCCATCCTGGGTTCTCTGGAAGAACATGGAATCCTCTTAACTACTGCCCCATGCACCTCTCACTCCGGGAGCGATGTTTAAAGCACATAGTACAAATAGGCCAGGGATGCACGGATCCGACTTCTGCTGGGAACTAAAGCATCAGGGTTTTCATCAGGGTTTCTCCAGGATCCTTTACATAGAGGTAGAGTAAGAGATACATTTTGGGTTTTTTTTTTTTTTTTTTTTTTTTTTGGATGTTTGGTTTTGGCGTATGAACTTGCTCTGAAGAACAAGTCTGCCTCTAATTTACAGAGATCCACCTGCCTCTTGGAGCACTGTGATTAAGGGGTACAGACAGCCAACTTCTAGCAAGAGAAACATTTTGTATTGTGAGCTGAGGCAAATGTATCTGTTCCGGAGCCCTGTAGATGCAAAACCTGCAGGTAGTCAGGTTCCCTATGGAAACCGTACCATGCATTTTTCTATGACCTCCATGCATACATTTCTATATACTCCTAATCGTCTACCTCTAGATTACTTACACATACTGTAAGATAAACACTGCATAAATGTGCTGTTATACTGACTTGTTGGAAAATAATAAAAAGTTGTACATGGTTGGCACAAATGTTTCTTTGGTCACTGGCTGGTTGCATGCAGGGATGGGAAACTCATCTACAAGCAGATAGAGACAGAAGCACTCGACCGAGATCAGCTCCTGAGAACCCAGCCTTGTGCAGACAAGAGACTGGGTGGTTATTTATAGAAAGAACAAATTCAAACAAGACTCCAGTAAACCAGAAAGACTCCAGGTCACCAAGCATGGTGTCCCCAACATTCCCTATGCTGCTGTTCTTTCTTCCTCTGAAAAGTGCCGAGTCAGCATCTAGGTGTGGTAGTGGGGGATCTATAACCCCTACTACTCAGAGGCGGTGTGAAAGAGTCCAGTTTGGGCCATCCTATACAACACACCGAGAACTTGTCTCCAAACACAAAACTGTGGACAAGACGCTGGATCAGTGGGTAAAGTCAGCTGCCAACAAGCCTGACCAAGAGTTACATCCTCAGGACCCACATGGTCCACAAGGAGAAACGGGAGACCCTAATCACCGTGTGCTGAAAGGACTTCTATGTGCAAGCCGGCACAGGTAATCGAAGTTGTTGAAACCTGTCAAGTAGGACAGAGAGAGACTTGGAGACGCTGAGAACACATGGGCAAGCACTGGGGTGTAACCACGTCAGACAGAGGAGGACCACGGAGTGGGGTGATGCCATCACAGAGCGGTGCTGAACCTGGGGTTCTCAGTGCTGGCCTAGGGGGAGGACTGTGTTCCTTGGTCCAGAGCTATGCCCTGGTGTTAGCTCCAGGGCATACCTGACTCACTTTCTCTTCCTACAAACTATTCTTCAGACCCAGGAAGGTTTTGCAGCAGAGTCTAAGCCCTTGGGCAACCACTTCAATCAGTGAGGGAAGTGAGAGAGAGCCGGGGGTTGCTTAAGTAGCTGTGGAAATCGCGGAGTAACTCGGCAAATGAAAAATCCACGCAGACCCACAAGGAGTACAAAAGTGGGGAATTAAACAACTCTGTAAATAAAGGGATCATTACTCTCCATGCATTAACACACTTAAGACCTATTGAAAACTTCCCCTTTTCAAGATAAATGAAGAAGAACAGCAGCTCGTTTTCCGGGCTGGATGGCCATTTTCATAGCCCAGCACTGAGCTGGAGACACGGAGACCCGCCAGGTGACATGCCCAGGGACTCAAGAGGGGAGGAGGCTGTGTCTGCTTTTGTAAAGTCCAGAGTCTCAACCTTCGTTTCTTAGCACTGGAAGGTGCCCGGGGCGCACCTGATAATGGTGGAAGGGAAGTTCTACACCACCGCGTTTACCCCTCCAAGCTCCCTCATTCTTCACCAAATAAGCATAATTTCTCCATGGTTAAGAGGTGCTGGGAACAGAGGCACCGCTGATAATTGCCTAATGGGCAGAAGAAATGAGGTGTGGGGCACATCGGAGTGGAGAAGGCACTAGCCACGAGCTTATTAACATTGAAAATTAAAATAAGCTTGGTCCCAGCCAGGCAGCCTGGGCTGAAATGAATAATCCTATTATGCCTCTAATAACTGTGTGGGGCTCAATTTGATGCCACCCGGGGGGTAGAGAGGCCTCAGTACCGGTGACCGCCCGGCCAGCTGTAGGATGCTGAAGATTCCCTGCATCAGCAACTATCCTGGAGGAAATACCAACACCCAGCCTGCCTTGCGGTGCCTTCAGCTCCCATTAAGTCCACGCAGCGTTTGAAGAGCTGCAGAAGGGAGGCTGGAGAGAATCACAGGCTGTTCTGACCTGGGTACATTTTGTAAATAATGGCTTCCTGGGATTTGCAAGTGTGCACTGCCAGGATCGTAGGACCTGCCTGAGGCCAACCTACTGGTCCTGCCTTCTTTGGGGGCCCTAATGGGAGGATCGTGACAGATTTCGCAGAGCCCAATGCTGGAAGGAGAGCTATCCCTGACCTCAGCCTCGTCCAACATAAGCAGGGAACAAGCTCTCCCTGGAAAGTACTCAGAAAACAGCCTAGTCTGCTCTGCCTGGAGCAGTGCTCCTCAACCTTCCTAATCCCAGGACCCTTTAATATAGTTCCTCATGGCGTGGTGACCACCAACCAGAAAGTTATTCTGTTGCTCCTTCAACTCTGTAATTTTGCCACTTTTATGAATCGTGATATAAATACATGATATGCAGGATATCCGATATGTGGCCCCTGCGAAAGGGTCATTTGAGCTGCTCTCCACTGACTTTCAGAGCTCTGACCTTCCCTAGCTATTTGTCACCCCAGCTCATGCCTGTTTCCTGAAGCAATATGCTTAAGGCTTTTCCTTTCAAGGATAGAAACTTGTAGGATACCTCCCTCTTAGGGTTTCTATTGCTGTGAGCAGATACCATGACCAAGGTAACTCTTATAAAGGACAACATTTAATTGGGGCTGATTTTCAGGTTCTGAGGTTCAATTCGTTGTTGTTGTTGTTGTTGTTGATGATGATGATGATGATGATGATGATGATGATGATGATGATGTTCTTGTTGTTGTGAGAAACATGGCAGCATCCAGGCAGGCATGGCACTGGAAGAGCTGAGAGTTCAACATCTTGCTGTGAAGGCAAACAGGAGAAGACTGACTTCCAGGAAATTGGGAGGAGAATCTCAAAGCCCACCCCCACAGTGACACAGTTCCACTAGTAAGGTCACGCCTATTTCAACAAGGCCACACATCCTAATATTGTTATTCCCTTGGCCACAGTTCCCTTGTGTTAAATAAATGGATAGATAGATAGATAGATAGATAGATAGATAGATAGATAGATGGGTGGGTGGGTGGGTGGGTGGGTGGGTGGGTGGGTGGGTGGATGGATGGATGGATGGATGGATAGATAGATAGATAGATAGATAGATAGATAGATAGATAGATAAAATTTTTTAAAAATTTCTTGACCTCACATTTTAACCCCTGCTTGCTTTAGGTCCTGCCTCATTTTCTCGTTTGGAATCAAACTTAGGGCCTCACACTTGCCAGACAAGCAGCCACCCCTGAACTGCACTCTGAGTTCTCCTGCTCCTCTTTCAGCACACTGGCCAACTCCACTGCTTCTCTTTCCCTTACTCACGTTTAGCATGGCTGCCCACTCCCAACAAAACGATCACCAATGCCCGTGGTATGAACGGAGTGTGACAGAAAACCCTCTCTTCTCACTGGGCTTCCCCTCTTGAAGCTTTCTTCCCTTGTCCCCAGGATTCTTCTTCTCGAGATACATTCCTTCTCAAGATGTGACTGGTTCCATCCCTCTTCCAATCTTGGAAAGTCAGAGTGAGTCTTGGACCCCTCATCTCTCTGAACCGCATCCCTGCTTGATCTCAAACTCTCGTCACTATAAACTCTATTTGCTATCAAGTCCCAAAGTTAAATCACCATCCTACAAATCCCATAGACTCTAAGAGATCTCTGCAGGGATGTCAAGGCATCTCAAACTTAGTAGCCTCAAATATGGACATCTGTGCCTCCCCTCCTTCCATCCCCATCTATACACAAGGTATTCAATCGGTAGCCTTGTTGGACACTGCCATCTTCTCCCAGCCTTTGCTCAGAGGTAGCTAAGGTAGCCTGACCTTAGTCATACTGACATCTGTCATAGCCTCCCATTCCAATCCCATTGACTATTTCCAAACTGTATCTAGACTTAGATGCCATCTGCCCACCTTCCAGGACAGCGGTGACTACCTCTTAGCTGGTCTCGTGCCTTTGCCCTTGCTCTAATATGGCCTCTTAACATAGTCAGAACAAGCCTTTCAAAACAAAAGCCAGATGGTGCCACCTCTCTGCTTAAAGCCTGAAGACTTCGTGGCTACCTCAGAACCAAATTCCAACAGTGAAGCAGATGTGGCAGCATATGGGAGGCTGAGGCAGGAGGACCACAAGCATGAAGGCAGCCTAGATTACATGGCAAGACACTATCTCAAACAAACAAAACATCAGCAGCCTCATTGCCTTCCTCCTAAGCAAAATCAGAGGACACATAGTCACAATAACCTGAAATAGCATCCTATATTCTTAGGCCTCGTCTACCTAATTTGACTCATATCCTGTGGTCCCCTCTCCTTTCTCCCTCTGCACAGCCACACTCGCCCTTTTTTTTGTTCCTTAAACACTCTATGCACATTCTGACTGTGCTCACTGTTTCTTCCGCTTGGAACCCTTCAAACCCCTTTAGGCTCTCCTGGCTTAGCTCCATGTCACCTTGTTTATCAGGCTTCACTTATGTAGTTTATGTGAACACCACACACACACACACACACACACACACACACACAAGCCAACTCTTCTCTCCCACCTTATTACAGCCTGTTAAGTATTCGAGTTGCCTCCTGTCTCTCCACTAGATCAGAGACCCACTTAAGGAAGGGACTTTGTCCTGTTCACTCCTGTGTCAGAACCCAAGTAAAGTAGGAGCTTGACAATTATTTGTCAAGTAAACAGTATTTGTTTGAATCTACTTTCAAAGTAGCTACCATCTGTGAGGAAACCTCAGAGCCCATCTCTGCTCCAGCTGTCCACAGTTAAGTGGCTCATGCCAGGCTTTGATTGTCCCCATGGATGCTGTGAAAACCACTCTGAACACACAGTGTTGCTGGCATCCAACTTTCCTCTACCCTCAAGCCCCTCAGGACCACCAAGATGAGGTTATTTCTGCCCTCTCATCTCTTGCCTAGGAAAGGCATCTTCTGATGCCAGCTGCTGCCTCATTGCCTCCCTCCAAAACAAAACTAATGGACCATAACCCATAGCCACCATCCATCAAGCTGAGAGAGGGCAGCGGCTGGGACGTCAGGTCTCTTCTATACACTTACTGTGTGATTTTAGCCAAGTTTTTAAATCTCTCTACTCTAAGGTGTGTGTGTGTGTGTGTGTGTGTGTGTGTGTGTCTGTGTGTCTGTGTGTCTGTGCATCTGTGTGTGTATGTGTGTGTGTAAATTTACATGTTAAATGTATTACCATATGTGTGCACCTGTAAGTGTGTGTGTGTGTGTGTGTGCATCTGTGTGTGTCTGTGTGTGTATATGTGTGTAAATTTACATGCTAAATGTATTACTATATGTGTGCACCTGTAAGTATGTGTGTGTCAGTGTGTGTCTGTGTGTGCCTATGATTTTATTCATGTGGAGGTGGTAGTCAGTGTTAGATGTCTTTCTCAGTTGTACCCACCTTGTGTCTCTTGAGACAGGGTTTCTCACTGAGCCTAGAGTTTACCAATTAACTGCTAGTCTGGCTGGCCATCCAGTTCCAGAACTTTGCCTATGAAGTCTTCCCTCTAGTCCTGAGTCCTGAGGTTACCAAGGTGCACTGTTGTGTCCAGTTCTTAGGTGAGTTCCAAGGATCAGAACTCTTGCTTGTACCAACTGATCCATTTCGTCAGCCCCTAAGTCTTGCTGATGTTGATGGGATTGGGGAAGTGAAGTTCTTTAAGAAATTTAAGTGAAATTCATGAAGAATGAACAGTGCTTGGCAAAGAACCTGTTTGTCAAACATTGCATTCCTTTCTCCTCCTATCAGAAGATGACTCTAGTATCACTATGGAATTACCTTTACCCTAACAGTTGACCATGGTCCCTGAGATGTGTGGTCAAGAATGAGCACAGATAAGCCCCTAGTTCCCTTTGGAGCTGCTTAGGCCCCTCTTCCTCTCCCTCCTCTTCCCTAACCTAAGCCCACAAAGAGACAGGCTGTCCTTGGCATGTGTATGTGTATACACACACACACACACATACACACACACACACACACACACACACATCTTGCATTTACACTTCTTTTCTATCCTGCAAGGGTGGTGAACCAAATTCAGCAAAATATACTGCATGTTGTGAAATAATTGGATGCCCTTGTTGAAAAGCCAACCAGTGTAACTAGGGGTCGACTTCAAGTGATCAATGTAGAGTGTCATAAGGCAGAACGCTCACATTACACTTAGATCAAGGATCTTAAATAGGCATGTCGCTCTGTGGCATTCATATGTGTGGATGCGGGTGGGAATCTTTAAGTGAACGGCTCTTTTATAACTCTCCATTACTCGGTGCCCTATTGATTTGGACTTAGAAAATACTCAAGCCAGGTCTCCACTGAGGAGAGTGGTAGGGAGGGATGGTAATTAACCAACAAATTCCAGGAATTACGTGATGCTCAATGAGTGCCAGTGTTTCCTGGAACGTTCAGTCCAGTAGCATCCCCATGAACTTTCCAGGACATGAGTCTGGTAGGAGAGTGGAGAAAGAAAGTCCAGTGAGGCTGTTTGCCTACCTCTCTGACGCATTCTTCTAAACACATGCAATCTGTGGTCTAAGGGAGGAAGAAGAAAGGGTAGGAAAAGAAAAAGAAGAAGGGGGAGGAAGAGGAGGAGAAGAAAGAGAAGGAGGAGAAGGAGGAGGAGGAGGAGGAGGAAAAAGAAGAAGAAGAAGAAGAAGAAGAAGAAGAAGAAGAAGAAGAAGAGGAAGAGGAAGAGGAAGAGGAAGAGGAAGAAGAAGAAGAAGAAGAAGAAGAAGAAGAAGAAGAAGAAGAAGAAGAAGAAGAGCAGCGACAACAAGAAGTAAAAACAAGCAAACTGGCTAAATCTCTAGGTGCCCTGAAAAGCTCCACTTGAATCTGCTTCATCCTGCTCTTGAACCAGGATGTCTAAGGTCCCAGGCCTCTGAATAAACTGGGAGATAAGAGTTTGTTGCTGAAGTTCACTTTGGCTCTGTCCTGGGTCCTTCCCACTCAGCAAAGGTAGGAAAGACCAAAGGCCAACCCACTTCTCCCTAAGCCATGATAGCTCTGGTTATGTTCAGGGTCCCACAGACCTATGCAGAATTGAGTCCAAAATGAATGAAATAGCCTCTGCTGGGAGGTCCAACTTCTTTGCATTCAACTTCAACAAAATTTGTCAAAATAAGTGGCTTATTTTGTGGTGGTGCTCTGATAATGAGGGAAAATAGTATATGTATATTTTTTAAGATTTATTTATTTTATGTATGTGAATACATGGTAGCTGTCTTTAGACACGGCAGAAGAGGACATCAGATCTCATTACAGATGGTTGGAAGCCACTATGTGGTTGCTGGGAACTGAACTCAGGATCACTAGAAGAACAATCAGTGCTCCTAACCACTGAGCCATCTCTCCAGCCCACTTGTGGGTATCTTAAAAGTGGTGTTGGCCTTTTTGGATTTGTTGTTTTGTTTTGTTACTCTCTCAGTATGTAGAGAAGTGTGGAGTTCTTTACTCTCCTGCCTAGCACTGTCCCTTACCCCCTCCCTTTCTGGTCCCCGCACCTTCCACCATTTCTGTTCTTGAACAATTTTCCTGTTCTATTTCAATGACCTACTGTAGTGTTTTAAATGAGAATGTGTCCCCCTTGGGCACAGGTGCTGTAATACTTAATCCAAAGTTGGTGGTGCTGGTTTAAAGTTTTAGGAGGAACAGCTTTGCTGGAGACAAAATGTCTCTGGAAGCAGGTAAGCTTTGAGAGATTAAAGGCTTTCCCATTTCTAGTCACCCTCTCTGCTTTGACTTGAAGTCCCAGATGTGAGCCCATAGCATCCAGTTCCTGCCACTATGCCTGCTACTTGCTGCCACATACTCTACAACAGACTCTCATCCAACTAGAGCCATAAGGAAAATAAACCCTTTCTTCTATAAGTTGCCTTGGTCCTGGTGTTCTATCACAGCAAAAAAATAGAAAGAAAGAAAGAAAGAAAGAAAGAAAGAAAGAAAGAAAGAAAGGAAGAAAGAAAGAAAGAAAGAGAGAGAAAAAAGAAAGAAAAGAAAAAGAGAAAAGATGTCTATATCCATGCATTTTCCAGCAGAATTCTAGATATTTTTGTGGACAAAGTATGTCTCTCACTTTCGGTGGTACTACCCTATGCACTTTAGCATAAAAAACACGATGTTTTCATTCATATCACATTATGACAATACTAATAAAACTCCTGAGATTTCCTTTTCCTTTCTGAGCTGTGATTGATGTCTTCTTAAACAATCAAAGCAGAATGAACTAGAGTTTGAATGAACTATGATAATATAACTATGATAACTACAAGGCAAAAGTTAACTGTTCAGTGTTTCCTCCTTAGTGAACTTGAGTTTCTCCAGATGCATCTCAGAAGTATGGCCATCTCCTAGGCATGCTCACAGAGAAGCACAGGAAAAGATATGGGGTGCCTGAAATCACCCTTTGTACCCCAGTGACCCACTGTCAGTCATCAAGCCAACTGGTCTACCTCATGGAGGTTACAGACTTTGCAAGGCTTACTCACGTTGTCATCCAAGTTACTAAGTGTGTTGCATTGAGTATCAGGGAAGAGTCCATGTTATCTATGCACCAAATACTTATTGAGCACCTATCATAGATTAACCCTATGCCACAATGTGGGGTAAGGTGGTGATTATGGGAGACATCACTACATCTCTCACAGCATCTGCTATGTAGTAAAAGGACTTGTTAGAAGGCCAATGTTTGAATCTAGCTCCCCCTGTTCACTTCTTGAAACCTTAATTTACTGCCAAAAAAAATAAAAATGAACTCTACCAGGCTGAAGAGATGGCTCAGCAGTTAAGAATATTGAGTCTTCTTCCACAGTTCAATTCCCAGCAACCACATGGTGGCTTGCAACCATCTGTAATGGGATCTGATGCCCTCTTCTGGTGTGTCTGAAGACAGTGACAGTATACCCACATATATACAATGAATGAATAAATACATCTTTTAAAAAAAAAAAAAAACTCTACCTATCTAGCTACTTCATAGGATTCATCAAGTATGTTGACATGCCCTGAAAATCATACAACAAAATGCATTATTTCATACTCAAAATCACTGAAAGCAAGAACTTGAACAGATAAATGGTCATAGTGCCCCCTGTTATAGCAACACCAATCTCAAGAGTAAAAAGGTTAAAAGTACCTTAATGACTATCAATAGACGGATAAACAAAGGGTCACATGTGCACACATAGAATTACATTCAGCTTTCAAAAAGAACAAAATTAAATAAACTTTGGAAACATTCAGACGATGAAACAGATTAGACACAAAAGCATTCTGTGATTTCACTTAGAGTCAGGACTTACACTAATCCAGTTCCAGAGATGAAAAGAAGAAGGGTAGTTACTGGTCTAATGGTGGAAGCTTTGGAGAGGGATGATGGACTCCATTTAGGAAAGCTCCAGTTTGGACTGTTGAAAGATCTTCTCCTAAGTGGTGGAACACAACTAAACCCATAACACTCATGGTCAGCCTGGGTTAGGTAGGAATTTCCAAACTAGCCTAAGCTACATAACAAGTCTATCCCAAAATAAGATGAAAGAGGTGTTAATAATATCTGTTACACACAATATGGACATACATAATGCCTCTTCTAAAGTATGTATTTAAAACTATATGGAGTATGTCAAGGGGCAAGAGGGTGGCAGCTGCAGCTTTTTCTGGAGGAGCTGTTGGCCCACATCATTTTGACATATTCCCACTTTCTGGGCTGGTCTTGGATTCCTTGTCAAGTGCTCAATACAGTGGGAACTGGTCCTTCTCTTCACGGGCCAGGCTGGACTGGGCAGGGACCAGACATATGAGGAAAGTTCATCTACATCAGTGCTATCTCCCATGAGCTTGCTGTTGGCAAGTGCTTCTGGGAAGTATCAGGAAATGAAGGCTATCAACGAATGCTCAGTGAAGACAGTTTTAGAGTCATAATGAGAAGAGGGTATGCTTTTTCTCATGGGACTTGTTAAAATGTGAAAATCTGCCCTATGTCTATTGCTCACATCATTGGAAGATGCTCTAAAGGTGTATCTTCAGGAAGCCCCAAATCAACCACCGTAGCTTCTACTCCCTAGGTTTGGGCAAGTCCTTAGGTCTATCTTTCTGCATTGGCAAATGGCATTCCTCCTTTTTGATCCAAACCCTCCATTTTTAGATTTGCCATCATGGTACTTGTCTTAGTCAGGGTTTCTATTCCTGCACAAACATCATGACCAAGATGCAAGTTGGAGAGCAAAGGGTTTGTTCAGCTTACACTTTCACATTGCTGTTTAACACCAAAGAAAGTCAGGACTGGAACTCAAGCAGGTCAGGAAGCAGGAGCTGATGCAGAGGCCATGGAGGGATGTTACTTCCTGGCTTGCTTCCTCTGGCTTGCTCAGCCTGCTTTATTATAAAAACCGGGTCTACCAGCTCACAATGGGCTGGGCCCTCTCCCCTTGATCACTAGTTGAGAAAATGCCTTACAGCTGGATCTCATAGAGGCATTCCTCAACTGAAGCTCCTTTCTCCATGATAACTCCGGCTTGTGTCAAGTTGACACAAAACCAGCCAGTACAGTATTCAAGTAACATTTGAGCTTGTGGCCCAAGGAACCTCTACAGATGACTCACTGATCAATTTCCCACTGGAGGTTTTATTCTTGAAGAAGAATAGTATCTCTCTTCACCGAGTTTTAAGGGGCAGATACCTCCTGAAGCCTCCCAAAACTTGCAACTGCTGCCCTCCACTGTTTGCTTTTCAATGCACATGTGCAGCTAGGAAAACACTGCCTGTTCTCTCTTCAGGGCATCTGAGCCAGTGCAAACCTGAGCCATCCTTCCCGGTGGCTGGTACAGAGATGATGGAAGCCCGGCCCCTCACTCTTTATCTGCCCCAGGTGCCAGTCATTGCCGCAGGATCCATGACAAATCTCAGGCAAATCCCAGGCTGAAAGCTCAAAATGGACTTTGGGTATTTCTCTTCCTGGCAGGCTCTTGTGGGATGACGGATTGTTAACAGTGATGATGTCTCCATGGAGATCCACCTGGCAGGGGTCGTTCATGAAGACCCTGGGTGAATTTTACCTTAAGCAGATCAGATCTACAGGTAAACAAAGGTATCACGGTTTTGAACCTGGTTGGCCTCTTGATCCTTTGTAAACACACATGTCACCTACTTCAGATTCTTGACCTAAACTGGAATTCACTGGAAGAAATCAGTTTATGCAGGCAGCAGTTTCTTGTCTTCCGTGTCTTCTACTAAGGAAGCATAGTGTACAATTAGCAAGATAGATGGTGGTAATATTAAATCCATGATAATCCAAGTTAATTCCATCAAGACCTGGAAAGGCAAGCTAGAGGAGGTAAGATAAAGCCGTGGGACCTGGGAGCCCACTGATGTGTTTGCCACAAGGAACCTTTGATGTGAAACACATGGACTTGGGAGACAATCCAGCTTGTGGTTAAATCTCAGGCTTTTTGTCATGTCATTTTGAGTGTGAGTCGGCCCTTCCCTAAATCATAAACTGGCATAATAAGGTTTGATGGGGGGGATTAAACGAGGAAGTATGTGTCAAGGCTGTGACAGAGCACTTGGCATGGAGGAAGCTTAACAAATACTAAGCCCCCACATCTCTTTCCTTCATCCACAAGATAAGCATAGATTACTTAGCAGGGCTATATAAAGTAGCCCCCACCCCAGCCTTGTGTCCTTAGACGATTGTTTCTTTCAAATCCATACCTTTCATAAGTGACGTAACGGGCTGCTCCTTTGGAGTAACCTAAAATCACACAGGCAGGTGAGCATCTAAGAAGCCAACTGCCATCTCCATGGTCTCCACACACATCACAAACTCAAGGATGAGTCTACAGTAAATCCCTCGTCCACTTCCTCTGTGTATCAGGAGTTTAAGGGGAAGAGAGGTTAACTCGTTTGTCCTTGACCTCCAGTAAGATGCCCTTCCTTTTTTAACGGCATAGGATAAAGACTTCAGAAATGTCAAGCATGGTCCAGTTCCAGCAGAGTAAGCTTCTTAGGAAGGGCACAAATCTGGAATGTCCTTCCCCTTCCCCATCCTTCTTCCCTTTCCTGCGAGACTACAGACCTCCCAAGTGCCAATTGTTTCCCCTTAAGCTCCCTCAATTCGAACTCCCCATCAAGACAAAAGAATGAGGGGTACCCAGGATTAGAATCCCAGGTGTTCAGGATGCAGGGAGTCCTTTGAACCCCCCCCCAGGCCAGTGGGTTCACTCCATATGCACTTGCAATTCAGCCGAGGCCAAGGTTTTCAAATGCACCATTTCCCCAAAATGTCTTTCTCCTTTTTTTAATTTGCTAAAGAAGAAGGGAAAAGAAAAAAAAACTGTTTCTATCACATTATTAGGACCAAAAATAGCTCTTTTAATCCCTAGCCCATATCATTGCCACATTATGAATACATTTTGTTCATCAACCTTAAAGGTTGTTGTGTTTCTCCTTTGCTTAAGCTGCTTTCATTACACAAGATTCCAGTTATTCTGTATTTTGTTCTCATTAGAACACTGCATGTCACATGTTCTCACCAGAGACATTCATCAGCAAGGTCAAAGGGTGAATATCGTGATCTATTATGCTTAGAGGAATCTAATGAAAAGCCACATAATTATCCAATTTAAAGAGAAGCATGTAAAAAAGAAGGGGGGCACTTGCCATAATTTAAATTGTTTTGTTTCCCTGAAGCAAAATTCAGCACCTGATTGACAGGACCTAATGATAATTCTTATTGATATGGTGATGTTAATTGTAGGGAGATATTTAATAAGCTCCGTATTTGGGAGGGAAGTGTGTGGCTCTTAACCTGCACCTGAACCTGCTTCTTGCCACAGCACAGGGATGAGGTGCAGATTCACATAAGTGAGCACAAGTGGATTTTCAGTCTTGTGTGGCAGAATGGAAATTGGAATCTTCAGAATCTATTAGGAGAACAATTCCACAGTTGCTCACACTTTTATAAATTATACTGTATATTACAGAAAGACACAAAGTCGGTGGGGGGGGTGCAGGAAGAAGGTATTGATGTGACTTTGCAGAGAAGTTGCTGGGTGGTAGCAGCCATAGTGGCGTTTTCAGCCAAGCACACTCACACACATACACACTCACACATACACTCACAAACACACACTCATACACATACACACTCAATCACACACTCACACACTCTCATACATACACACACATACACTCACACACATACACTCATACACTCATTCACACTCACACACACTCTCACACACTCACACACATACACACTCACACATACACTCACAAACACACACTCAATCACATACTCACACACTCTCACACATACACACACATACACTCACACACACACACACACTCACATAGTCACACACATACACTCACACACACACTCACATTCACTCACACATTCACACACTCACATACTCACACACACTCACTCTCACAGAAAGAGAGAGAGAACATGGTTTGTATTCATTGTCAAAGCGCACAGATGAAATTTATGTCCTGAATTAGTCCTCACCCATCCCTGGGTAAGGTTGACCTTGTTCCAAAAATAAAAAATAGCCAACTTTCTTATACCATGAGCAAAAACAACTTGAGACGTTTTCATGGGTCTCCATTCCCAAAGGAAATGGTTCACTTCACCCTTAGATCTCAGGGCTTCAGAGAGTATCTGTTGGAGCTGTGACAGGCCTCCAGGTCTGATTATACAATGATTTCACTCTGTAATCTGAGACCTTTCCTTGTGTCCTCATGACTTTATTTTGTGCTGACAAAGTCTTAAATATTGAACCTTTGGGCTAGGGGAGATTGTGTATGCGTGTGCATGCATGTGTGTATGGACATGTGTGTGTGTGTGTATGTGTGTGTGTGTATGGACGTGTGTGTGTGTGTGTATGTGTGTGTGTGTGTACACATTGGCATGTGGTTGCATGTATACATGTACAAATGTATGTGAAGACTAGCAGTCAATGTTGAGCGTCTTCCTTGTCTGCTCTCCGTGTTATTTTTAAAATAGGGTCCCCACTCAATCTGGATCTCACTAGTCCTCTCTGGGTGCTCAGCTCTTGGACTGTAGGCACCTGGACCATACTTGGCTTTTATGTGGGTGCTGGGGATCCAAATGCGGGCCCACATGCTTGCTTGGTAAGCACTTTCCCAGATGAGCCATCTCCCCAGCTCCAGATATTGGACCTTAAAACCGCACCAGCTCTTGCCTTGGTTGAGATAGTCCTCTGGTTAACTCATATGGATGTGTCTTTGGACAAAAAATACAAAGTGACAGACTCTAAAGATGAGCAGACTCTCAAGACCAACGAGTCATCAGTGTGAGTGATACTGTTATCAAACTGAGTTCAAGTTTGTTTTTAAATTTTAATTTATTTATGTTATTATTTTGGGGGGTGGGTTTTGAAACAGGATTCCGTATGTAGACCAGGTTGGCCTCAGGTTTACAATCCTCTTGATTTAGCCTCCCAGTGCAGTGACCAGGATAGCTGGTTCAAGTTGTTTTTAAACTCCAAATTAATTCCCCATTTTTACTGAGAAAAAACTGCAAGACGTGGAAGGCATTACATGGAAGGTTAGCGTAGACAGCCTTGCCAAAGTATATGAACTCAAAATAACCAAGTCAGAGAAAGCAACAAGAGTTCACGGGAAATAAGAATAACATCTAATGAACAAAATTGGCAAATATTTATGCCAATCCAAGTAATGTTCTCCTTGAGCTTAGGACCCAGAGCCTGGTGCATTGTGTTTACTGGGAAAGAGCAAAGGTAGAGAAAATCTTTTTGTCTCTGGAACTAGTTCATTTTTGCTTTTAGTATACACACGCATACAGATATACCTAGACTGGCCTACATATAAATTTGTTGACTTTTAGCCAAGCACTTACCTTAACTGAAAATAAAATTAAGCTAATTGGAGATGGCTAAATTGATGGCGGGTTAGAATGTCCATGGCAGCTCAGACTGCCGCCGTGATTTCCAACTTCCTAGGCCAAAGCATTACATCATGCACGGGTTATTATAATTTCTCTGAAGAACACTTCTGGGTATCTCGCTGCTCGAAAAGCAATATGCCAGCAAATTGAAAAGAGTTCAGAGAAAAGCAATAAAAATAATTAAGGAGGCCTTCGGATTGACTGATGGAGAGAGATGAAGAGAATTAAGTGTGGATGCCTGGCCCGGTGATGACCTGTCTGGTTATAGGAATGAGACACAGAGTATCTGCAGGAACAAGATTCCCGTGGGATCAGCCCACACAGAGTCACAGTGCACTCCTAGACACAACGGACCTGTGGTTGTTTCGGGTCAAAAGCCGGAGCCATGCCTGCCCTAGACAGCTGCCAAGAGCCTCTCTGCTGTTCTGCATCTCTGTTGGGATGGGGTCAGAGCTGGCACACATAGCGGCTGGGATGTTGCCAAATTCCTGTTTCCATTTTGGTGCCATCTAACCATACCCTCATTTTAAGCTGGGCACCTGGGTTTTTGAAATGGCAACACAAAAGAGAAAAAGAACTGAGTAACTTCATGGTTCATGTCTAAGCCAGACACCTCCCAGGAAGGCAGCCTGAGAAATAGGAAAAGCATCCTCTCCCAGCATGGCTGAGTAAACCTGTTCACCCGAAGCATTACTCACCATACCAGGCTTGCACTAAACCCAAAGGTAGGGAAGATGTCAAGGTTCGCCCATCCTCTTACTTTCCTAGGGGACCTAGAACATTTTGTGAGCCACTAAGCCAGTGTCTCAACAGATCTCACAAAGCTACTATCCCCACACACTCACCAGGCTCTTTTATAGTCAACAGAGACTGGGGAATCAATGTTCAAGCTTGTCCAAGGCAGTCTGATTCTACGCTAGCCAACACAAGGTGAACGAGGTCAGCATCCTTCTTTCATGTGGACCACAGTTAAGACAATGAGTTGAGAAGGCCAATCCAGTTACATGTATCTTGGTTCTGTAGTTTCTAAATCTCCCTCACACTGTACATCTTGTGATGAGGACTTTTCAATATGCTGATGTTACTGTGAAAGAAACAAATCTTAACCACCTGACCTTCTTTGAGTCATAGGTTAAGGGTCCCCCTCAGTTTTCCCATCTTGGGGTCTGACAGAGGACTATGTTCACCAGAGCAGTAGATCGATCATCTGAACTTTGATATGCCCTGGCCCAAGAACCTAGTCTATAAGTAGCTTTTATCCCCATTTTCATTGTGGATGATTTTTTTTAAACATCCAATAACAATCTACGTGATTTTATTTTATATATGTGTGTATGGAAATTTTGCCTGTATGTATGTCTGTGCACAAAATGTACAGAGGCCACAAGAGGGCACTGGACCACCCTGAGACTGGAGTTATAGACAGTTGTGAGCTGCTGTGTAGGTGCTGAGAATCAAACCCAGGTCCTCTGGAACAGCAGCCAGTGCTCTTACACCAAGCCATCTCTCAGACTCTGGGGTTTTGGGGTTGAGGGTTGTTTTGTTTTTCTTGACTTGCTGTACTGGCCAAGACCAGCGTTAAATGCTGGGGTGCTTTAAGAAGCACAACTGAGCGGGGCAGTTGTAACACATCCCTTTAATCCCAGAACTAGGGAGGCAGTGGCAGGCAAATCTCCGTGAATTCAAGGTCAGACCAGAGGCCTACAGTCTACAGAGTGAGTTCCAGGACAGACAGGGCTACACAGAGAAGCTCTATCTTGAAAATCCAAAAGAAGAGGAAGAAGAAGAAGAAGAAGATGATGATGATGATGACGATGATGATGATGATGAAGAAGAAGAAGAAGAACAACAACTGAACCTACCTTGGCTGGACTTTTTAAAGCAAATGAGACCATGCCTCTTTTATGCAAGTTGTGAAAATCTATGATGTCACACTCCATTAAAATGAAATGGAAAAGAGAGGGAAACTCAGGGGTCATGAATACTTCCTTTGGAAATAATCTCACAAAACCAACCTAACAAAACAGCCAGCCTTCTCTTTCTTTGTCGCTTTGAACGATTTTGTTTTTCAGAATTTCACTATATGGTTAGGCTGGCTTTGAACTCATGAGCCTCTTTTTTCAGCTTCCACCTGCTGGCACTACTGAAAAGTACCAGGATACTCATGAGAACTGGCCTTATCCTTAAGACAACATCTACTTAGCAACTGACTTTTAAAACAAAACAAAACAAAGCAAAAACCTCTTAATTATGACCTTAAGACTAAATTTATTATGGTAATTGTCTCCATTCACCAGACACAGATCGAGCAATCGAAGTAATAATGAAACTCCTTTCAAAGTAGTTCCCCATAGTTCTTTGACTTGGCTTCTCATTCATTCCCAAAGAAAAGTTCTTGCATTGCAGATCCAGCTGTATCTTTTTGTCTGACCTTGGCACAGTGGAGTCAGGAGAGTTGGATTTAAGCATGGAGCCTGTCCTTTACTATCCTATTCTGCCAACATGAACTCACCCAGGTCAGTCCCTAACCTCCCTTCCCTTGTCTCTACAGTGACAGTAAATATATAGTCACATCAACTGTATATTCTATCTCTACCTTTCATTCAATCTACATGATTTATTTTCTTGCCATATTACTGTAGCTGAGAGTGCCTGTGGAGACCAGATATGCTCTACTATGCTTGTACATTTGGGGGGTGGGGGGGTAAGAGATTTATACTAAGCATGTACTACCAGTTCATCACAGATGTCTCCTAAGGCTGGGGGATTGCCTTGTGAACTTATTCTGTTCAGACTACAGAGTTTGCCACTTGCGTTTTCTCTACTCACTGATATGACCACATTTTCACTCCTGCTGTTATCAAATACTCTGACAGAAGCAGGTTAAAGGAGAAAGGGTTTTCTCTGCTCAGGAGCTCTGCCTATCACGGCAGCTCGAAGCAGGGGGAGTCACTGGTCAGAGCTCACCAAAGTCAGAAAGCAGAGAGAAAATGGATGCTTTCTGCTCACTCCACTTTCTCTATCCAGGACCCACGCTGCTGGCCAGCCTCATGGTACCATGAGTTTTCTTTTGACCTGAACAGCACTTTGCCCGCACATACATTAAGTTGTTCTTACTTAGAAACCTGCTACCACTTTCCTGACCACGGAATAGATTCAAAGCAATTTTTTCACAATGTCTTGAAATACAGTACATGGTAAGACTTATAAAAATGTAGGTTTAATATATCCATAAGGATTTGGTCACTATTTGCAAAGGTTAAAGTATAGTAAACTTTCTCAATTTCGATAGTTTCCTAATCCATATATCCTCTGACTAATCCTCCCTATTCTTCTATTCTCTCTGTCAGCAGTGAAGCTGAGAAACAAGTGAGCATCTACTGGGAACTAGTCTAAGGACAGAAGAGACTACATGGGACAGGGTGGACAGGGCCCTGACTTAAGCACCCTATGCTGTTCAGACTCCAAAGCAGACAGTGAGTGGTCCTGTCCAGATCTACGTCAGCACCACAGCACCCATTCCACAGCTCCAGGAGTCTTAGCTACCTACAACTCTCATCTGAGCTCCTCTCTAGGCCTTGCTTCTCGATGAAAGGCGCTATCTCCCAGATGTTACCGTGTCTTCTTCAAAGGTCTGGCAAGTCACTTGTACTGGCCAGAGGGTGGGAGGACAAAGCACCCAAATCAAGTATTCTCAAGCAGGGGCGACTTAGTCAAAGTCATCCTAGCTTTGGATCCTGGATTCATTACTATTGAACTCGTCCTTTACCCAACGAACCTCCTGCCCACCAGCTATTCTTTCCAGAACATTCTCTATTAAGCATCCTATCCTCAAATCCCATTCCAGTGTCTGTTTGCTGGAGGAACAGACTTAAAATGGGCCCCAAGCCTTAATACCTCTGTTTAAAATGCTGTCTCTGGGAGGGTATGACATTAACTAAATGGTCACATTGTCTTTCCTTAAATCTAGTAGCGTTTAAAAATACACAAGACCTGAGGCAAAGAAGTTCACTCAAAGAAGAGGACAATTCTTCTCTGAAGATTAAAACCATAGCTGACCATCCTCAGGGGACTCACACTTCCAACTAATATACTCCCTCAGGAGTTCAATAAACAAAACTGCCTATCGAAGAGCGAGTTTCAAGAACATTTGTCTGACATTGAGAGTTCAGGTACAAAATATCACAGACATTCACTTTGGAAGTAAGTACTATTATGTGGTTGGGGGGGGGCATCTCAGGGCCCTTGTCAGACAGTGGAATTCCATGCCACCGTCTGTGAGATGGAATTCAGTCTCACACAGCTCTTCCATAACATAGCCACCTGGGTTCTCAACATGAGGAGCATTACTCACTGACTGCATGGGCCCTGGCATTCTTTGCACTTTGGCCTCTTTTGAGTAGCAGAATAAAATCTGTCAATGATGCAGGGAGACATTACAAGTCTCAAGGGAACTTTGAGGCAGGAAAAATGAAGATAACCAATCAGCACAGGTACATTCATGGCAGGTGCATAGTGGGTGACTTGTGGTGGACACTACCTAGCCCCAGTATTTGAAGTGGGACCAGGTGAGCCACACAGGCCCCAGTGATTCACTTGCTCATCCAATAACAGCATCCAGGCTGAAAGCTAAGCCATATAATCCAAAGGCCATCAAGAGAAGTGGCTGGAAGGAACTTGGGTTTCTTCTGTACTCATGTAACACTCAAAGTCAGGATTGGGGAAAGGTAGTCCATACACAAGTATTCATTGATGCCCTGGCACTAGAGCAAGTACTATCTTCATCTACATGGTCAGGTTGGTCACTGAGCTCTTTGGTACCAGCCAAGAAGAGTGACTTGTGGATCCTTTCTGAGGAAACAATGCAGAATTAGACATACCTATTCTTTCCATACTCTACAGGTAATGACCTAATCACCCAGAAATATAGCCTTATAGGAAGCTGAGACATGTGCTCTGTCTGATACCTGACAACGGTAACCACACAAGATCAGAGCCTGCCATT
Source organism: Micromys minutus (assembly GCF_963924665.1). Taxonomy (NCBI): domain Eukaryota; kingdom Metazoa; phylum Chordata; class Mammalia; order Rodentia; family Muridae; genus Micromys; species Micromys minutus. The sequence continues at coordinate 29,562,588 of NC_137953.1, forward strand.
CTGCTGGGCTCTGACAGCAGAGATGCTTGCATGTGCAGTTTTCAGTCTGGTAAGAAAAGACAAAACAAAACAAAGTCAGGAACCAATAACCAAATCAAAGGCCCAGGAAAGAGTGAAGATAGTGCTGTAAAAAAGACAAAGATAAAGGATAAGAAGACAGTCCCAGTTTGTTGGAACCAGAAAAGACAGGGCAGGTAAGTGATAATCAAGCTGAGACCTAGAGGGGAGAAAATGTCCAGCTTCAGAAAGAAAAATTGAAGTGTACTAGAGAGAGAAACCTAGTGCTCAGAGCCACTGAAGAGAAAGTTGGGTGTTTTGGAAATCAGTCTAAAACTTGTTCTCAACCTGTGCCCCAAGACTTTCTTGGGGTCAAATGATGGTTTCACAGGGTAGTATATCAGATGTCCTGCATATCAAATATTTGCAGATAATGACAGCTCATAACAATAGAAAAGTTATAACTACAAACTAGCAACAAAATGATTTTTGTGGTCAGGAGAGGGAGTCATCACAACCTGGGGAACTGTATTAATGGCTCACGAATTAGGAAGATTGAGGACCACATATCTAAAGAGTGGAGTTGGAGCAGGAGTGAGAAGAAGTTTGGTCCAGGGATGCAGAGAGAACAGCAATCTGAAGAATCTTTCAGACCATAATGAGAGCATGCAACTGGTCTAGGAAGGCAGGAGGTAAGGAAGCTGGAACAGAACGCTCCATGGACTTCCTAGCCACATAGTCTAGCTGAACCATCCAAGTTCAGTATGGAATCCTAACTTTAAAAGCAAGGTGAAAAGACACTGAGAAAGAGTCCCAACATCAGCCTCTGGTCTCCACATGCCTGTGAACATACACAGCATACACTCTCACATGGATACAAAGGCACATAGCTCAGCCATAGAATGCTCATTTAGCATGTGTGAGATCCTGGGTACAATCCAAGCACTGAGGAAAAGAAATTAAAATGGGACATCACTGCCCCATAGTCACTGAAGTCACAGCAACCTAATGCCATCACCAAAGCCTAGACGTTTCCAACCGGCTTCCTCAGAATAAGATAAATCGTGAAGCGCTTTGTGGAAGCAATGGTGACGTTTCATGTCTAAACCACAGCTTGCCACCAGTGGGGGACTTCTCATGCTGTCAGGTCACAAGGGTCTTTACCTGACTGGAGGACGCAGGCAGCTAGGAAACAAGTTATCTTTCCCGAGGACCTGGAAAGTCAGAAGAGTCTCCCTGGTTTTGTTTGTTTTGTGAGCCAGGATCCTAATAGATAGACCAAGCTGCCTGGAACTCACGATCCTCCTGCCTCAGCCTCTTAAATCTTGTGATTACATGTATGAGTCATCACACCTAGCTAGTTTTGTTTTACGGAAAATGATAAAAATGCATTTGTGACAGAAATTATACTGAAATATATCTAGTTTCTATATATACAAAATATTGCTTGTGTGTCTATGCAGACAGCAATAGAACCTAAAGGTAGCATCTACCTCTCCAGTTCAAAACTCTTAACACATATTACCTTCTGCTGATACATGGCTGAATTAAATTCTTCACGAATGAAAATTGAATAGGATTTTTTCATCAACGCCTCTTAGTAAGTAGTTGAGATCATTTGACCGATTCAGACTTGTAAAATGAGTGTTCTGGCTAGTTTTATGTCATCCTGATATAAGATAGTCATCTCAGGAGAGGGACTGAGAAGATGCCTCTGTAAAATTTGCCTGTAGGCAAGTCTGTAGTGTGTTTTCGTGGTTAGTGACTGATGAGGAAGTACCCAGCACCATTGTGGGTAGTATGACCCCCTGGGCTGGTGATCCTGTGTGCTATCAGAAAGAAGTATGAGGGAGCTGTGGAGAGCAAACCAGTAAGCAGTGTTCTGCTGCAGTCTGAGCTTTGGTTCCTGCCTCCAGGTTCCCACCGTGAGTCCCTGCCCTGATTCAGTGACTTGAGGGTTGTAAGATGAAATAAGTCCTTTCTTCCCCAAGTTGCTTATTGTCATGGTGCATTATCACAGCAATAGAAACCCTACCTTCGGCAAGGCGGATGGGTCAATTCCCTGTCATTAGGAAATCCCTAACACAGGACACAGAGGAAGTCAAGTAAGGCTTGTTTCCTGTACTTTGGTGTTTCAAAGACCTGACAGTCCCTATTGTGATAGTCTTTGGTGAGTATGACAGGAGTGTCTGGAAGGCAGAGAAGAAGAAGGAGAGGCCACTCCCCTTCAAGGCTTTACCCTCAGTAACCTCAGGACCTTCCCCACAAATGTTCTACCACCTGTCAATAGGACCAAGATTTCAGTTACAAATGGGCTTATAGGGAGGACACAATTAAACCACAGCGAAACTGCAGTAGCCTTGATGTGGGCATAAGCTTTTAAATCTTCAGAAATAGTAGATAGTCTCTGATGTCCCAAGGGGTCTTGGTTTCTTGAGCCCTTGGCTTGTAAAATAATGACAACTTTGGATGAAATGCTGCTTGTTGTAAATAACTCTGAGACTCTGGAGGGAAAAGGCCATGTCAGAGCTAAGATGTGTCTGCACAAACTCCAGTCTCAATTAGTCTCAGTGTGAGCCAATCATCCCAAGCATTAACACCTGGCCTTGGAATGCAATTAACGGAGAAGCATTTAGACAGAATCATTGAGGTAGGACCCTCAAAATGGGATGGCTAAGTCCATAAATATTTTCCTAAGGGAATAGATGAGAGTATCATCCGCTTCTAATTCTGAGTAAAATAATATTAAGAAGAAGAAGAAGAAGAAGAAGAAGAAGAAGAAGAAGAAGAAGAAGAAGAAGAAGAAGAAGAAGAAGAAGAAGAAGAAGAAGAAGAAATCAAGGTATGAACCATTGAAATCAACCTAGTGCCAGAACACTAAATCACGCTTTTTCCTACCTCATTTTTATTATAACCAGAATTCTCTAATATCGTTTGATGAATAAGCATAAAATAGAGATGTGTCTCTGATTTATCCTCCACAGGACAGCCACAGTCGCTGTCTCAGTACAGAGGCATCCATGTTCAAACACCCACCCTAGGCACAGCAGAAGTCTCTAGGTGATAGAGGTGTACCAAGAACTAAGCGTGAGAAAACTAATGGGGACATGACAGCGAAGGGAAGTCGGCAGACAGCACCGTCTACTGATCACGCTTGGCTTCCCACCTTGCTCACACTTTCTATAGAGAAAGGGTCCTTCCCTCTCAGCAGGCATCTAGACACTTGTCCACTGAAGTATATGGCTCGTCCACTATGGGCAGGGCGATAAGCTTACACTGGGTATTTCTGTGTTGCTAGAACCAAATACTGAGAAACCAACTTAAGAGAGGAAGAATGGAGTATGTGTGATCCTCAGAGTGTAAGTCTTTACCATGGTGGCAGAGAAGAGCAGCCCACTCCAGGTCACCCAGGAAGCTAATAGGCTCTCTGCTTTATCTCTTTCTCCCCCCAGACAACATGTCTAGCAGAATCATGTTGTCCACAGTTAGAGCAATTCTTCCCCTCTGGCCAATCCTCTCTGCAGACACTCTCACAGACAAACCCACCCAGAGAAGTACTTTACTGACCCAATTTGATCAAGTTGACTTGAAATTGAGATTAACCATCACAGAGCTTTTACATAAGTACCGGGAGAATGCCGAGAGAGAACCGGAGAGAAGGCAATTAATTGCTTGGAGTTTTAGTGCAAGCCTTACACAGTAGGTGTTAGCCAGTCCCAGAAGGACACTATGCTCTCTCAAAAGGCAGAGGAGAAAACACAGTGCAGTGGGAGCCTCGGGAGATGAAGCTTGGCAGGGAGCTAAGGGAAAGACCAAAAGAGTCTAGGCAGCTAGTTCATGGGCTGGATTCCCAAGCCAATGGACCTTTAGATTCCAGGAGGGGCAGATCGAGCACAAACCTCGAGGGGCGGGAGCAGCAACACGATGCTCACATCTCACCTTTGACCCTGGGACATCCTGAAGAGCCCCATCTTTTACTGGGGACTGGGTTCCGCACCAGGCTCTTGGTATCGTAGTCAAGAGTGAAACAAAAGTGTACAGGTATTCCAAAAGTAGCAGCACAACTTTATAGAGCGAGCAGGGCCACAGGAGTGAAAGCGCGCAAGAGCACATTTTTGCCCAAGGTTTCTTTTAGCCCATGAGGGGCCTAGTTTGGGTGGTTCTCCACTTTGATTGGCAGGTTTATGCTGTACAACCTTTCTGTGCGCATTTGTTCCCATGATGTATCTGATTTTAATTATATGCACAACCGTATGCATATGCATAAGATATGTAAATACAAAATTCTCCCTACATGTTCACTTAAAAGACATAGATTGTCTTACTATGAGTCCATCCAAAACTAGCTCAGCATGCCCGTTAGTGTACTCAGACATAACTAGGACAATTAAAGGCAATCTGCCTGTTTGGTAAGTGATAAGCAAGGAACGCCTTATTCCACGCTTCACAATTAGGTGTGCCAATGTGCTGCTAGGTGTGCTGTTCAGAGAGGGTGCGCGTGCATAGTACACACAGTTGGGGTCTCAGGGTGTGTCCATAGGCCAAGCCAAATGGAATCCTGAGTCCTATTGTTCGTTAGGCATGTCACCGTAAGAGTCATTTTCTGTTCTATCAGTGACTTCATCCCAGGATGCAATAGTGTCCCATGTTCACAGTCGCCTATCTCAGCAGGGTTCAGAAGACAAGACGACCTCTGCATCCCTAAGGGTCACCCTGGCTGCTCAGTGGCCTGGCATACCTGGCTGCTGACCACCAAGCTATTTCTCTGGGAATCACCAGTTTCCTCTACTTTGAGAACTTTCTAGATGCACTTAAGGCAGGCCTTTCCCGGACGCCTTGCCTGCATCTGCATTGCTGCCCCAGTGAACACTGTGTGCAGGTCCGTGCACACCGGAACTGACTCACAAATGTGCATCTCAGCCCGCCAAAGGAAACAGCTCGTGGAATTCTAGCTGCAGCCCTGTGACCTCCTGATTTGTGTTTGGATCCTCTGTTTCCTCATACATAAAATGGGGCAGTATTGTAAGAATTTTCCATGGAGTGTGAGAAAATGCCTACTATGCCTTCTTCAAAGATCACCCATGGGCCAGTGAGATGGCTCAGTGGGCAAGGTGACTGCCACCAAGCCCAACTATTTGAGTTCAATCCCCAGGACCCCCATGGTGATTGTTACCAGTTGTCCTCTGACTTACACACACACACACACACACACGCACATGTGTCCACTAATGTAATTTATAGGACAACATGATCTGCTTATTTTGTTTTTTCAGTTACTCTGCTTCTGTCTGTGTTTTTTCTAAGCCTTTGCACATGTACACGCTGTGGGTCAGACATGTGTCTCTCATGCACACACCTCTTTTCCCTCACTCTCCCCTTTCTTCTTGGTCTCCTCAATCCGACGTTTTGGTTTTATTTTGTTTGAGTTTGAGGGGGTTGGGAGGATGCTTGTTTGTTTTTAAATTTCCTCTTCCTTCGGTCCCCTGAGTGCTGGGACTACGGGCCTGTGCCACCAAACCCAGTTGAGCATGCTCTGTTGTAAAGTAGATATTAAGGTGCAATTAAGACAGAAATAGTTTCTGAATACCATAGGTGTTCATTCCAGCAGAACAGCGGGAAAGGAATGACATCGCCCTCGGGAACCTCGCCTACTTAGAGGGAGATCTTTCTGAGGCCTTGGAGCTTAAACTGAGGGATAAGCAGGAACTTAGCAGGGGAAGGTGAATGTTTCAATGAGGGGGCAAAGTAGGTACAAAGGCCCTGCGCATGTAATGAGGCCCAAGTTTGAGAAGGTGCCCACACCGTTTACCAAGACACCAAGGGCTATCAGAACTGTCTCTGGCTGCAGCCAAGCACATGGAATGGGCTGCCTGTTTCTCCATCTCTGCAGCCCCTATGCTGCCTCTTCCCAGGCTGTCTTCCTGCTTCCTTCCACCCTCCACCTGCCTGGAAGCCACCGTTTGTTCACAAGACCACCAGGGTCAGGTCACCTTCTGCTCTCTGACTTCTACTGTTGTCTGGTCCCTTCGTGGTGGGGTCCTTCCTCTCCTGACAGGTAAAAGAAGCTGCTCAACCTCACCTTGGAAGTGCCCCCAAGCTTCCTGGTGACCCACAGCCAGGACCTAAAAGTACAGGGGGGTCTGGATGGACTGGAGTGTGTCTATTTGGAATTTGAAATAAGGAATTCATTGAGAATGAGCAGAAGTTGGAAGGGTGTCTATGGGGAGAGAGAGGAGAGAAACACACACACACACACACACACACACATACACACACATTACAGAATAGAAAAGAGATTTACAGGAGCATAAAAACAGACTTTAATGCTTTGAAAATGTCACATTTCTGTATTAACAGTGGCATCTAGCCCAGCTCTCTCCTGCTCTGGGCCTCGCACTGCAAGGCCTGTCAGTAGGGAGCCCAGGAGGTAGGAAACAGCTCTGCTCTCAGGGTGTTTGCTGATGAAAGTAAGAGCAAGCTCAGGCAGGCCAGCATGCATTCTTTATCAAACTTAAAGCTCCAGCCTTTGAGCCGTCAAAAGGATCTGGCCAGTACTCAAGCAGAAAGAGCCCACAACACAAGAGCGCTTTTTACTCTTGAGGTGAGATCAAGAAAAACGTACAATTTCACTGGGGTCAGGAGGCGGGTAAAGATGGTAAGCAAACAACCCAGAGTGGTCACACCAACTTCTCACTCTGTAACAGACTGAGATAGAAAATCACAAATGAGCACTCCCGATGACTGTCCCTTGGCACTGTGGCTGCTTCCAGTCACTGTCATTCTTGCCCAGGATCCACCAAATCATGTTAGGTTTTCAGAGGCCACAAGGTAAAATGTCCAGTCAACTTACACACAACAAACATGTAGGACATGATCTTGGAAGAGAGTCAGACCTGCGGCCCTTCAGATGGACTATTCAGAAATGTTTTTCCAAAGAAGGGGGGGCTTCATAGTACATGCACTCATCTCCTTAGCCTCTGGGATGCGTGCAGTGCCATCTGAGACCCAGAAACCTCAGGGATAGTGTTTTCTGTCACGCCATGACAGTGGCCCGTATGTTGCCCAAAGCATCTGGCCTGTGCTTCAGACGGGAGGTGACTGTCATCTTCGGTTTAAGTCTGATCCTTTGGCATAACGGCTGCCCTGATGCCAACCAGGTGTGGCATTCCCGTAAAATCAGCTCCATATCTAGACGACTGCCATCGGTGTTAATGCAAATGGAAGAGGATTTTGGAATCCAAGAGATAGAAGATAAAAAAAGAGGGGGGGACAAACAGGGAGACTGAAGAAAAGGGTGAGGAAGCATGTGTCTGTCTACCAGTTTCTCGCAAGGAGACAAAGGCAGAGATGGTTGGACAAAGAGAAGGCTGAGGTCAGAGGGGAAAGCATAAGATGTCGCCATGATAAACAGTTTTCTGGAGAACACCACCCCAAAAACAAGCCTCTCTCAAAGTGAAATCCTCCCTGTGATTTTACATAAAAAACACTTCCCAGACAGCTGTGTGAGTCACTCACGCTGCGTTCAGGAATACGTCTGAACAACCAGCCTTTGTTCTGGTCTCCTTCTAAAAGGGGGGAGCAGCCAACAGAGCACAGGGGTTGCTGGGTTCACAGGGGATCCAAATCCCAGCAACCTCAGCAAGGAGAAAGTGAGGAGGGCAGAGGAGACAGCAGACGTCCGTGCTGGCTGATGTGCCGGATTGGGTCGGCTTGTTTGCAGTGTCTTTGCATGATGTGATCCTGCCATGCCAATGATCAAAAGCAATTGAGACCTTCTCCCATCATTCACAAAAGTTGCTTAAGGCCGGTGCCTTTGAATGCTGCTTTAGTAGTGGTCTCATACAATACATCTTAAGGCACATTTATACTGTGTTCACTGTGCATTCAACTGTGGCCACTTCAAAGGTTTAGCCAAGTATTTTATGGCCATGGTAAAGGGTTCTTATTGATTTAAATTACAAGCTTGGCTCCCGTCAGCTCCACTTGAGGGCAAAAATGCAATAAAATATCCCCCCAGCACAAGAGACAGACATATCGCATTGAAAATCTTCTGAGATCCCTCTCACCATAATCACCCTCAATGATATTTATTTATATGGGCAAGGTTATCAGAGAGATTTGTCTGCAGTCTCCAAACTGTGGGGGTTGGTTTGGATTTGGGCCGTTTGCTTTTAAAGAAATCTAATTCTGACCCCAGCCAGGGAAGGGTCATAAGTACACCGGATCCCTGAGTTTAGAAGCGTCTACCTCTCCCTGGCTACTGATGGAGTGATTTGCTCCAAGCACAGTGACGGTGACATACTGGCCATCACTGCTGAGGGATTAGGGTTTCCAGCCCTCTGATCATTTGCATAGCCAGCAGGCCAGCTGCAGATGAATGAGAGGTGTCAAGGCATGAATGACAAGCCTATCAAGGCGCAGGAAGGCTGTCTCCAGATTAACTGTCAGGGAGACAGACTTCACTCTGGAGACAGACAAGAACATGCATTCCGTTGGAAGACTGAGGGGTTGAGAAAAATCTGAAAGCCGTCGCGCTATGCAAAGCTCTTTATGCTATTCAGTCTGGGAATGACCAGCACAAAGAAGCCCCCTGGTGCTGAGACAAAAAAGCAGAAAAGCCAAAGCAAGATGTTCTGGTCTGCTTTCTTCCCAGTTCCTTTGTGATAATTTGCCTGAAACATACCGAAGCTGGAGCTAACCCCTGAACATACACAGAAAATAGCAAATGACTATTGTGTGTCTGACATTTGAAATAACATGTTTCTGCAGGGTTGGCATTACAGGAGTCATTTCACTTCAAAATGTTATTCCTAATGTAATTTTTTTAAAATTCATAAGAGGCACTTGCTAGAATGCAGTGTAGCACCCGAGTCACTCAAAAGACAGAGGTCAAATTCATTTCATTTCTTTTATGTTTTCTTCTCTCTGCTAGATGAAATAAATGATTAAGCCTAGAACACTTGGCAGCTCCGCGAATGTGCTCCGCGGCACCATTACAAGATCGATTTTCTCAATACAGGAGTCTTTCTAGGGTGCACATTGCTTAGCTGACATCTGTCGCCGTTGTCATGGCAGCACACTCTCCAGCACAGTGAGAGGTCAGGCCTGACAGGGAAGGCCTCACCAGCTCTACCCCAGTCACTTCAAGGTTAACAGCCAATGGACCAAAGAAATAGGCAATTATAGCCCAGTCAATTCCGGTTAAGGGAATATCTGAGAAGTAAATATGTCTGATAAGTGGATGGAAATGAAGCAACCGATGCTATTGATGCCATCCCATAATATCAATACCATTCTGTGGTGGTGTTTGGTTATTCCTTGGAAATTTTCCACACCCAAAGAAACCTAGCAAGGGAGAAGATGAGAAAAATTTCACTGTGCTGCTGTTAGCCTCTGTCACTAAAGAACAGGGTCCCCGTGGAGGGAAAGATGAGCGAAAGGACACAGCTTCTGCAAGGGCAGAGTAAAAAGAAATCCCTGGGTCCCCAGCCCCATTGTTTTAGCCCCTGATAGTCCCGCTGCATGCATAAGCATCCCAAGAAAATTAACCTTAATATTTCTCATTGCCGCTTCACGCTTGCTGAATTTATCCCTTCTCAGGATAGAAATCCTTTCTACGGTTTCAATAACCTTAAAAGAAAATACCAAATTATCGCCAAAAATAATACCAGATCGTCAATATGCTCCAATTAATGCCTTCCTGTATGCATGCACCCCCGCTGAAGCGTGACTTTCAGTAGACGGAGAAACTGTATTATTTTAATAGACATTTGTTGGATGGAATTTTAAAAACAGCAGATGGAACTAAAATGCAAAATTTTTTTTATTACAAGTTTCGAAGCCAGGGAATCCAGCTACTGATAGCTCTGCAGCTGGGGAGCTCTGGGAGTCTTTATTGCATACATCCACATCACCCACTCCTGGTTAAATCCTATAGTTAGCATGAACAGACCCTTAAATCTTAGCAGACGCCTAGAAGAGTCAATGGCCTCAGCTGTGAGACTGTACTAAGAATGAGAAATGGTAGGTGTGTGTTTACATGCATACATATACACATATGTAATCATCATGCTGGTTCATCTGCCACTTTTGTAAACATTTCTTAGATGCAATCAGTATAGACCAATGTTTGAAGCCCGTGGTTCATCTCTGATCTCATCAAGAGACATAAGTTTCTCAGCTTGTTTCCTCCGAGTCTCACTTACCAATCAAAGTTATCAATGCCCTCCTCGGACCTCACTGGGCTGGGCTGATTTAACTACCAACTGGTGAACTGACAGGACATCTCTCGCCAACGCTCTCCTGAGAACCATGTACTTGGTTTGGAAACTCAGGAAACCCTAGAACTATGTGTGTGTGCAGGAAAAACTAGCCCACCCAGATTAGCTTAAGTGGTCCTGAAGAACTGGCAGTGTAGACAGGAAACAATGGTGTGCAGCCAAACAGGAACCAGACCTGCAGCTGGGGTACCAAAGCCCAGGGCTGCTCTTGTCACACATGCCTTCTCTCTTCCTGTCTCTCCTGAGCAGCTTCCTCTGCTTCCAGTATGGCTGAATTTAGCACGTCCTTCAGTCTGGCATCAGCCTCATCTTGAGTCTTGCTCAGCTTCTTGATATACTGATCCTAATGTCCCCTTAAAAGGGAGTTGAATCAGCTCGGTCCCAATAACAAGTTGAATCAACTTAGTCCCAATAACAAGTTGATTCTCTCAAGGTCAGTGTCCAGTTGGATTTAGTGAGATGTGTTGTGGGTAAGAGCAAGTAAGGAACTGTGGGCCAGGTAATACAGTTCTCTCTCTCTCTCTCTCTCTCTCTCTCTCTCTCTCTCTCTCTCTCTCTCTCTCTTTCTGTGTTGTGTGTGTGTGTGTGTGTGTGTGTGTGTGTGTACAGGTGTGTTTGCCTGCATGTATGTATTGGTGTCATAAATGTAGTACCTGCAGGGGCCAAAAGAGGGAGCTAGATCCCTTCCCTGCAAGTGGAGCTATTGTCAGTTATGTACCACCATGCAGTGCTGGGAATCAAGCCCCGGTCCTCTGGAAGAGCAGTCTGTGCTCTTACCTGCTGATTCATCTCTCCAGCATCTAGGTCATGAAGTTTAAACAAGACTGTGAAGGCCCACTTGTGAGCAAAGCCAAGCACATGCTGAAAACATGGGTCTACTATGTTTTCTACAAGAAACAAAGATAATATATGAATTTAGAAATTCCCTACAAGGCCAAAGGTCTGGAAATGGTTATTCAATAGAATAGTCATGAGTAGGTATTGTGTGACTTTGAGTATTGTCATAGTCATTCTGTCATGTGTAAAGGCCACACCAATACAAAACCTCAGGACCTCCTCCTTCCAATGACGGGTGGAAGAAGATGAACACAGGACAAGAGACATGCCTTTACCTGCCTTGCACCTTTTCCTGTGCTGTGTGACAGCTGAACTGGGACATTTCCTGTTTCCTGATCCCTATGTGAGTCCCATCCTTTCCTTTCCACATGTTTTCCTCAGCACAATATTGACACTCCATCTTTTCTCTGGACCACAGCTATAATTAAATACAGTGAATACCTGGAGGCTTCCAAAGTATAACCAGAAAGAAATGAATGACCTCTAAGGGGGGCATTTTATCAATCAGAGAGCCGAAGTGGACATTGGATGTCATTCATTAAAAAGGAGATATGTAGGGTCTCTCCTTGAGGGCCAGCTCCTTCATAAAGCTTCCCCTTGATTATTTGGTGAAAAATCTATATTCTCCTCAGAGAAAGCATTTGTCGTCTCTATCACACCAGCTTCGAAAACTGTTGGATCCTGGCCATGTCAGGTCTCCCACTAGACTTAAACTGTGTCATTCAGGGGGCCACAGGGACCGGGAGAGCCATGTTGTATCATAAGCACAAGATCTCATAACACAGTTCTAAGCTGTTAGTCTAGTCACCCAGAATGTTCTTCCACTAGTATGTGGATGAGCAACAGTATAAAGACACAGATTGCCACGGTCATCATTGTGGCTCAATTTACACATGGCACTCTGGAACCTAAAGTCTGCCATGGGCAGCCGGTTCTCATCTCACATGGACCTCATGGAATTCACCAGATGTCACTTCCACCATTCTGACTATGTAGCTAGGCTTCCAAAGGGCTGAATGTCCTCTACTAGGTACTGCCTACACCTAATAACCCATGGAAATTAGCAGTGCTGGGGGAGGCTTATCACAAGTGCTTATCACACAAGCATGAGGACTCGAGTTCAGAGCCCCAGCACCCATGTAGAAGCCAGGAACATTGCCTATAATCCCAAGGCCAAGCAGAGACATCAGATGGATCCCTGGAGCTTCTTGGTGAGCTAGCCTAGGCAAACTAGTGAGCTCTGGGTTCAATGAGAGACCTTGTCTCAAAAAAAAAAAAAAAAAAAAAAAAAAAAAAATAAGGTTAATAAGTATTAAGGAAAACACCCAACATCAAGCTCTGGTTTCTTTGGTGCTTTAGTTACTTTCTTAGTGCTATGCTAAAAGCATCATAATCAAAGCAACTTACAGAAGAAAGAGTTTATTGGGCTTACAGTTCCGGAGGGCGAGTCCATGGCCACCGTAGTAGGAAGCATGGCGGCAGGCAGGCATGACACTGGAGCAGCAGTTGAGAACTTATAATCTTAAGGCACAAAGAGAAGGGGGGAAGGAAGGGAGAATGAGAGGGGAGAGAGAAAGCATGCTACTGGGAATGGCTTGAACTTTTAGGCTCTCAAAGCCCACACTCAGTGACACACCTCCGTCAACAAGGTCATAAAGAGTAAAAGGTTGTCAAAGGACACTGATTCCTTTCCCTAGGGCCCTCTCCTCTGTAGGAAATTTCCCGGAACTTTCTTGAGATTTGAGTTCCCAAAATAACCACAGAAGGTCCGGATGACCTCTGTGGAATGTTTCAACGCCCTAGGTGTGCCCCAGGTGTATGATTCTTCCCCTTTGAATTTCCTCATTCTCCCCCTGTCCTCCCCCTCTTTTGTGGTTTTTGCCTTTATAAGCCCGTTACAAGTTCAGGCCGGGGTCGAACTCCTCTACCCCTACGTGGTGTATGAGTCTCGACCCCAGCATGCTGGCCTGAGATCTCACTCTGTTTCACTTTCAATAAACTTCCTCGTGCAATTGCAGGAAGTCTGGTCTCGGTGCCTCGCTGGGTGCACGCCTCTCCTGAGATTTGAGTGAGGGTCTCCCTTCGGGAGACCATCAGTCATACATCCTAATTATCCCCAAACTGTTTAATCATTGATAATATATGGTCCTATGGAGGCATCTCATTTAAATTACCATACACAGGCACTCCCCCCCTCCTTCCCTCCCTCTTTCTCCCTCCTTCCTTCCCTCTTTCTCTCCCTCCTCCCTCCCTCTCTCTCTCTCCCTCTTTCTCTCTCCCTCACCCTCTCCCCTCCCCCTCATTCAGCTATACACACATACACACACACATACATTAACATATGAATAAAGAGATTGGCAATTAGGTCACATATTTTGAAAGGGGAAAAAAGTTGCAGATGTATTTTGTTGTTGTTGTTGTTGCCCAGTGAGCTCTCAACTTTTATTGGTCTCTCAGTCTGCAGGGGTTCCCTCCTTCTCAGCCTCAGTGCCTCAGAACCCTGGTGTCACTGGTCACAGACACCACTTAGCCATCCACAATCTTACAGGTAGTTGTCCTCTGCACAGTTTGCATGGAGTTGCAGGAGTCCAAGGCATGGTTGAGACTGAAATCTTTCCCATCCTCCAGCAAATGGCAGTAGGTGGCAATCTCCGTCTCGAGCTTGACCTTGATGTTCAGCAGGGTTTCGTATTCCTGGGTCTGACACTGCCTGAGTTTGTGCCAGCTCTGACTCCGGGTTCAGAAGGACCACACTGAGCTGCTCTGTCTGTGCCTTGTATCTGGCCTCCACTTCCCCAAGCTTGGTCTCTGAGTTGACGTCCTGGTTTTTCGTGGAGTCCAGGTCAGTCTCCAAGGTCTGGGGGGTGCGTTTCAGTTCCATGAGTGTGGTCTCAGCACCTCTGATTTCGGCAGACTTTGTGGTTACTATTGTTGTACTCTCAATCTGGTGACCAGTACTTGTCCAGTTCCACACGGTTCTCCTAAGCCAGCTCTTCATACTGGGTGTGGATGCCCGCCATGATCTTGCTGAGATCCTGAGATTTGGGAGCATCCACTTCCACAATCACCCAGAACCCGCAATCAGGGCTTCCAGACCTTGGACTTCCTCCTCGTGATTCTTCATGAACAGCAGCAGTTTCTCCTTGAGCGCTTCGATTTCTGTCTCCACCTGCACCCTTGTGAGACTGGTGTCGTTAGCACCTTGCAGAGACCATGAGTATCGCTCCCCACAGAATGGCGCATGGCCAGTTCTGTCTCATACTTGACCCTAAAGTCAGAAGCAGCAAGATGCGCATTGTCGATCTGCAGGACTATGCGGGTATTATCCACAAAGATTCGAGCTCTCGGGTCTTCGAGGGTCTTGAATTGGTGGTCCCGGTCTCTGACGCCCTGGGACCCCTTCTTTTCCACATGTTCACGGATTTTGCTTTCCAGTCTCCTGTTCTCAGTCTCCAGGCTCTTCACCTTGTCTAGGTAGCTTTGCCACGCGGTCGTTCAGGTTTTGTATGATCTCCTTCGGTCTGGATTCCACTCGTTCCCTCCAGGCCTGAGGACCCCACCGAGCCATGCCAGAAGGAGCAGGACACGGATATCAGGGACCCGGAGACCCCAGCACCTGCAGAGAGGCTGGCTGTGCTGCTGGCAGACCGGACTCACTGGCTAGGAGTCTGCGCACAGCCCTGGGACCCGTAGTTGGTGGAGAAGGTGGTAGAGCTCATCTTGTCTGGAGAGGAGAGCGAAGCAAGAGACCAGAGCAGGCGTTCTACCACCGCGCACGCAAGTATTTTTAAATCCCTACAAGCGTCAAAGACTGGCAGGGAAGGTAAAGCAGGGGGAACAGCATGAACCGCGTGGAAAACAGGAGGGTCCAAGAATGACAGGAAAACAGGAGGTTCCAAGAATGACAGGAGCTTCACAGCTGGTTTTCAACTGTATTTTAACCTTTTACATAGATAAAAGCTTACAAGAAACCTCAGTGTATAAAACAGCTGAGAACAATTCCACCACTTGATGATGCTGAATAAAGGAACAAGAGAGGACTAGACTCCCAGGCAGCCTCCCCAAGAACTCTCCCTGGAACTTCTCGGTATCTGAAAGCCGATGCTGTGAAAAGCCCTTCTGGCTTCCATGTACCTTTGTCCTACTGGGTAACAAACTAGGCTCTGTTACTATCACTAACGTGGAGAGGGAAAGGGACATACCAAAGAAGAATTCCTATTAAGAGACTGCTCTTCCAGAGAACCAAAGTTGGCTTCTAACATCACATGGCAGCTCAGACCCGTCTGTAACTACGGTTTTAGAGGGATCCGATCTCTCTTTTGGCCTCTGTGAGCATCAGGCGCACACATGTAGTCATATCTACAGGCGAAACAGCCGAACACTTAAAATAATAAATAAATGAATCTGTGTTTAGGTACTCGCCGCATGTCACTACTGCCTCAACGCCTCCCCTCCCAATATCATTCAGCTTCTGTTTGTCTCCTCCAAAGTATCTTGCTTATAAGTTCAGACCTTCGAATCCTCAAAAAGCTCACAGCTCCCTGACCGAAAACAAAACCATTAAAGTAAACCAAGTCATATACATGTGCAAATGACCCTCGTGTTGGGTTTTCACATGAATGGTCCTATTTTATACAGCCAAACTTATCCTGAAGAATATTGCCATTACCCCTCTCTGACAATATGTTTGCTTTTAAAGATGGATCATAAAGAAACACTCCAATTCTTCATCTTTACTAATAGTCCATTTGCCATCCTGATTAAACACACGTCTGCACCGACAAAAGGAGAGAGAGAGAAGCTGAGGATCAGAAATGCCACCTGAGTGATTGATCCCTAAAAACATAGTATAATATAATGTGGGTGTTTATTTGGTTGTTCGCTTCTGCTTGTGTTTTTCTAAAAAAACCACTGGCAACGTCAACATGTCATGACACACTGCTGTGTCACGGTAAGTAATTGTGAACAGCCCTTTAGACAGACAGCACACTTTCCCACTACCAGGAAAACCCCAGCAGCTGCCTGGAGGAATGGTGACTTCTCTCCCAGTCAAGTGCCAATAGCATCTGATGTCCCTGGCTGTGTTTGGGTTCGAGTTCAGGATGTCTTGGTCCAAGCACTCTTTTTTTTTTTTTTTTTTTTTTTTTTTTTTTTTTTTTTTGTATTAACTAAAATAGTTGTCTAAATCCCATGCTACCCAAGAAACGTTTTATACCTTGTTTCTTAAGGACAAAATATCTAAATAAAATCAAAATTCCCAGCGGGAGCTATGATGAGATGGGATGTGCTTGGCACGGAGCAGGTTGAGAAAGTCCCACCCTCGGGTGGCAGGCTGATCAGGCACCACGGCTGTCTTCTTTGCTGGCTCTTTTAGGCATGAGGTTTTAGCAGTAATTCAAACTCCAGGTTCTACACTTAGCATTTGTGGAAAAGTTACTTCTCTGTGGGCACCTATAAACTCCTGTAATTCCAAGACTTGGGAAGTGAAGGTAAGAGAATCAGGAGTTCAAGGTCATCCTTAGCTAGAGCAAGGTCAAGGCCAACCTGGGATATAGGACTCTTTGTCTCACGGTGTGTGTGTGTGTGTGTGTGTGTGTGCGTGTGTGTAGTTGGAGTTAATAAGAGGCCAATCCAGGCCAACCTGGGCTATAGGACTCTTTGTCTCATGGTGTGTGTGTGCATGTGTGTGTGTGTGTGTGTGTGTGTGTGTGTGTGTCTGTGTGTGTGTGTTTGGAGTTAATAAGAGGCCAATCCAGGCCAACTTGAGCTATGTAGTAGAACTTTGGCTCCAGAAACTAAATAAACAAACAGAAGCCGTGAAAGCTACGCAGTAAATCATGATCAGCTTTGGAAGGATTCCTGGAGTCTCAGGATAGCGATGATATATTTCTTAGTTAGGGCAGGTGAATGCATAAGCATTTTATTACAAAGTTTTACAGCATACACGTGCTGTAACATTGCATTCAAAACCGAGTGATGAAGAAAAGGCTAGGGAACCCCTTCCGTTTCGTAAAACTGATGCCGGTTTATCTCAAGTGGTCCTTCCAGACCTGGCGCCTTATCCCACATGCCCGCACACGTCTTCCCACGTGCTCAGGCTTTGTCCTGTACATACTGCTCTTGCTCAAAGTACAGCAGACAGGTCAAGCCGTATTCTGCCCCTACTGGCACTTTTGTGTGTTTTCTAAATATAAGCATGCAATGTCTTGAGGGGTGTTGCCACCACTCCTCCGCCTCCCCTGCCTGTTAACCCAAGAGTAGGAGAATAGTTTGCTTTTCCAGATTCACAAAGAAACGAGCTTTTGTTCACGCACATCCCCCATACCATGGTTACATCCTGCTTCCTTCTGGCAACTTCTTTTCTGGTTTATGCTCCAGGGTCAGTTTATAGACCTGTGCTGGGATATTGTCCTGCTTTACACTGGGCATAAAGGTTCTATTCCTATGCATAGAACTGGAAAGAGGAAATGCAGGGCTAGCAGTAAGAGAGAATTTTCTTTTATGGCCCATAAAGCCCTTCACAGTGTGTCCTGTGTTCGGGCTCCTGAGCAGAGTGTCAGCTATTTTCACAGAAACACGAGACCCCTTTCTGCTCAGGAATGCCCACGGGACAGCTGCCCCACCCTCACCTACACATGGTGTCCCCAAAACTACCCACGGATTCTTCTGCAGGTCAGAGAGCTCTCTACCTAAACACAATGAGAGAGCCTCAGGAATTAAGACCCAGCGCTACTGGCTACAGGACTGGCAATAGGGCACTGCCTAATCTGAGTTTGACTCTGAGCACTGTTGATGCTGTACCAACGCTAGCCCAGAGAGGGCTGAAGCCCAGCTCCAGCTTAGCTCTCACATACTAGGAACCCACCCTAACACAGGTCAGACCTCCCACCTACAGCTTTTCTTCGATTTATTTATTTTTATTATTTTTTATTTATTTCTAAGAATTGGTGGGGGAGGGGTGTGGAGAGAGGAAGGAGAGGGAGAAGGAGGAAGTGATTTTTTTCTTTCCCTCTTAATAGGTTTTCTCGGCCTGCTCTAGTTGGGATCAATGCTAGTGGGATTGAACTCACTCCCTCGGTTCCCTTCTCTCCAAGCTGCTTCCTCCCATCATAAATAATTCAGGCAAAATAAAATAATCATGTGCTGGTAATTACCACTGTTCACCCCCCCCCGACCCCCGCACCCCTGCAACATTCAATTCCTGAAATGCTACAGACCTTCCCAGGAGGCCTCAGGAGCTATCATGGCCCCTGGTGGCAATAGTGTTGAGGGTCAGTTGACACTGGGCCGTGAGTGGGTGAGGCTGTCCCGTGGTCATTCCTGAACAGAAAGGCTTTAAAAGTCTCTCTTACTGCTGGTTCTATGTCTCCTCTTTCCCCTATGCACACAGGAACGGAGCTTTTAGGCCCAATCTAAAGCAGGACAGTGCGCCTTTCTCCACCCTCACCTTGTACAATTTCTTCTCATTGTCTTCTTTATCTACACACCATGGCTCATCTTCAGGAGCTGAGGGATGGGGGTTTGCTCTGAGGCATCAGTTAAGTTCTGGGCAATGCAGAGCATGTCACAACACAAGAATGGACGTTCACGGTTCTAGAAAGGGGCAACATGGCACACACACTCACATGCACACGCACACGCGCGCTCACATTTACTTTTGGCTTTAAAAAAGGAGGGAAGCTATCCTAACAAAAAGATATATGAGCAGTGTGGAATGAGGGTCATGTGGCAGAGGCATCATATTCAGATGCTGGTAATTTACCGGTAAATATGCTTTAAAATGGCTCGTTGTAGGAAGATTCTCTGCAGACTCATCACCTTCCTGGAGAATCAGTAATAATTCTGGGATGAACATGGGCCAAATTGCTACAAATCCAGTTTGTCACTGATACCTAGTGTGCAGCTTTTCAATAAGAAGATGAGAAGGAAGAAGCTGAGCTTACAAACATGAAGATTAGATCTGGCTCCCCCTTCTTTCCTGACTCAGTCATACCTCTGAAGCTGTGGAGGGAGGCCCTCAGAAGCAGAGGTGCCGCCTTCAAAACCAAAGATTTTTTTTAACCACCCCAACAATCTTAACTCAAGGTCAGCGAGAACCCAGGCAAGAGGCTCCAGATCTGACTTGTCTGGCACAGTAACCACCATCAGTATATGACTGTTTACCCATAATTAATTTAAGTAAATAACCTTAATTTAAATAAAATAAGTTGAATTGCTCCGACACACTGGCCCCCACTTCAGGTTTTCGAGAGCTGCATTCAGCAAATGGCTGCCACACTGGATGGTGCAGATGTGTAACAGACATGTCCATTGCCTTAAAGTTTTGTGGG